>NC_040024.1:13906556-13984457 GCF_000972845.2 Larimichthys crocea
CTTTTTACAGTTTACCGCCCCTCCTACCTGACAAGGTGGAGACAGGCATTGGCAACGCCCCTCCTACCTGAACACGGTGAGGGACGGATTGTGCTTAAGCCCCCCTACCCTGAACAGGTGGGCACGGATGCTAAGTCCTCTACCTGAAACAAGGTTGAGGGACCGGATTGGCTAAGCCCCCTCCTACCTGAACAACGGGGACAGATTGGTTAAGCCCCTCCTACCTAAACAGGTGAGGACAGGATGTGGCTAGTCCCTCCCTACCTGAACAAGGTTGAGGACAGGATTGTAAGTCCTCCTACCTGAATCAAGGTGAGGACGGTTGGCTAAGCCCCTCATACCTGAACAAGGTGAGGAAGGATTGGCTAAGCCCCTCTACTCTTAAACAGGTTGAGCCAGCATTGGCTAAGCCCTCCTTACTGCACAAGTTGCGGGACAGGATTGGCTAGGCCCCTCCTACTGAACAAGTCTGAGACAGGATGGCTAAGCCGCCCTCCTACCTGAAACAAGGTGAAGGACGATTGCTAAAAGCCCCTCTCCCTGAACAGGTGAGACAGGAATTGGCTAAGCCCCTCCTTACCTAAACAAGTGAGGCACAGGACTTGGCTAAGTCCTCCTACCTGAACCAAGGTGGAGGACAGGATGCTAAGCCCTCCTACTGAACAAGTGAGTGAGGGACAGGATGGCTAGCCCCTCCTCTAAAACAAGGTGCGGACAGGATTGGCTAAGTCCTCCTACCTGCAACAGGTTGGAGGACAGGGATTGGCTAAGTCCCTCCTCCTGAACAACCGTGAGGACCAGGTTGGCTACGTCTCTCCTACTGAACAGGTGAGGACAGGACTTGGCTAAAGTCCATCCTACCGAAACCAAGGTGAGGCCAGGATTGGCTAATAGTCTCTCTACCTGAACAAGGTGAGGACGGATTGTGCTAAGTCTCTCCTACCCTGAACAAGGTGAGGAAGATTGGCTAAGTCTTCTCTACCTGAACAGGTGAGGACAGGATCTGGCTCGGCTACCTACATTCAAGATGAGAGATTAAAGAGGTATGCTTCACACCCCACAACACACATAATGTGTGTCTCCTATATTTGTGCTGACAATCCATATGGATTTCTTAAAACAACACACCCTTTATCTCTGACTTTTAACTGTATATGACATACCCTTTTTAACAATTTTACACTCATGCACTATTATTTATTACCAACAAAACATTTAATATCTGTATTGAATGAATGAAAACTAATAGCCACAGGGTAACATATAATATCATTTTCAAAACCATATTATTATTTTTTTTTTATTTTCTTCTCCGCAGCACTGTCTAAAACCTGGACGTAGTCTCCGTGACGTCCCCCAGCATGTCTAAAACCTGGACGTAGTCTCCGTGACTCCCCACAGACTGTCTCTAAAACCTGGACGTAGTCTCCGTTGACGTCCCCGCAGACTGTCTAAAACCTGGACGTAGTCTCCCTGACGTCCCCGCAGACCGTCTAAAAACCTGGACGTAGTCTCCGTGACGTCCCCACAGACCGTCTAAAAACCTGGACGTAGTCTCCTGACGTCCACAGACTGTCTAAAACCTGGACGTAGTCTCCGTGACGTCCCCGGCAGACTGTCTAATAACCGGACGTAGTCCCCCGTGACGTCCCCGCAGACCGTCTAAAACCTGGAGTAGTCTCCGTGACGTCCCCACAGACTGTCTAAAAACTGGACCGTAGTCTCTGTGACGTCCCCGCAGACTGTCTAAAACCTGGACGTATCTCCCGTGACGTCCCCGCAGACTGTCTAAAACCTGGACGTAGTCTCCCTGAAGTCCCCGCAGACTGTCTTTAACCCCTGGACGTTAGTCTTCGTGACGTCCCCAGACTGGTCTAAAACTGGACGTAGTCTCCGGACGTCCCCACAGCCGTCTAAACCTGGACGTAGTCTCCTGACGTCCCACAGACGTCTAACCTGGACGTAGTTCTCTGACGTCCCCGCAAGACTGTCTAAAACTGGGAGTCGTCTCTCGTGACGTCCCCACAGACTGTCTAAAACTGAACGTAGTCTCCGTGACGTCCCCACACTGTCTAAAACCTGGCCCGAGTCTCCGTGATCCCCACCGACACGTCTATACCTGGACGTAGTCTCCTGACGTCCACGCAGCGACCGTCTAAAACCTGGACGTGTCTCCCGTGACGTCCCCGCGGACTGTCTAAAACTGGACGTATAAAGTCTCTGACGACGTCTCCCAGCAGACTGTCTAAAAACCTGGACGTAGTCTCCGTGACGTCCCCGCAGACTGTCTAAACCTGGAGGTTTCCGTGAAGTCAAACCACGTCTAAAAACTGGGACGGTGTCTCCGTGCCGTCCCCCGTCAGACTTTCTAAAACCTGGACGTAGTCTCCCTGACGTCCCCGCAGACTGTCTAAAAACCTGGACGTAGTCTCCCTGACGTCCCAAGACTGTCTAAAACCTGGACGTAGTCCCGTGGACGTCCCCACCAGGACTGTTCTATACCTGGACGTAGTCTCCCTGACGTCCCACAGACTGTCTAAAACCTGGACGTAGTTCCTGGTGACGTCCCACAGACCTGTCTAAAACCCTGAACGTAGTCTCCCTGACGTCCCCACAGACTGTCCTAAAACCTGGACGTAGTCTCCCTGACGTCCCCGCAGACCGTCCCTAAAACCTGGACGTAGTCTCCGTGACGTCCCCACAGACTGTCTAAAACCTGGACGTAGTCTCCCGTGACGTCCCCACAGACTGTCTAATACCTGGACGTAGTCTCCCTGACGTCCCCGCAGACCGTCTAAAACCTGGACGTAGTCTCTGAGACGTCCCCGCAGACTGTTCTAAAACCTGGACGTAGTCTCTGAGACGTCCACCACTGTCTAAAACCTGACGAGTCTCTGAGACGTCCCGCGCAGACTGTCTAAAACCTGGACGGTAGTCTCTGAGACGTCCACACGACTGTCTAAAACCTGGACGTAGTCTCTGAGACGTCCCCGCAGACTGTCTAAAACCTGGACGTATCTGCTGTGACGTCCTGCAGACTGTCTAAAACCTGGACGTAGTCTCCGTCACTGTGAATTAAAGTGTGTTAAATCTGGTCGTCACATCTGAATCAGTGGTTTGTGTGTGATTGTGGGTGGGGGGAAAAAAGAAAAGGCAACAGGTGCCTCCAGTTTGAGCGTTACGTACTTCTCTAAGTTACATAGTGTGAGAACAGACGTACGGATGTTCACCTGATCACAGGTCAGTGTGGATCTACAGATCGTGGTGAAAGTTTTCAACCAGAAGAAGAAAAACAACTGCTGCATCAGCACTGTGTGTGTGTGTGTGTGTGTGTGTGTGTGTGTGTGTGTCCTCGGGCTCTCGACGTCTTTTACAAAGCGACACGTTTGAGCTGAATCAGGATTCTTCAGTTTCCTCTGGAGATGTTCGTCTCTCCTCTTCCCTTCAACTTGAAACTGGAGATGTTCTGATCCGAGTAGCAGCAGCTGGTTACAGCTAACACGCTTAGCTTCTGGTTCTGGTTCTGGTTCTGGCTGAACTTCATCTCCTTCGTCTTGCTGCCGTTGATGATGAACTTTGTGATGACTTCATCAGACAAACTTTCAGATCGCTGTGTGAAAGAAAACTCTGATTCTGCTGTGAGCATTAAAGCTGTTAGCGCTTTGTCCGTCTGTTGACTCTCCTGTCATTCGTTTTCAATGGGGCGGCTAGCTTAGCTTAGCATCACAGACAGGACAGCTGACTTTGGTGTTTCCACACAGAGAAGTGACGGGTGCATTGAACAGCGGACGTCCAGTCGCTGCGGTCAGAGTTTGTCCCGCTCTCAAACGACAGATTAAGTTTAATTCCTGAGCAGCTTGATCCGGCTGTAAGTGACAAACGTGAAGCCGGATGAGGAGCGATGAATTCAAACGTTTAATCCCAGAACAAAGAGAAGCTGCGAGCACCGAGCGACACAACAGGATCAGACGTTTCCAATGACCAGCAGCACAGCGTTAAGTCTTCATGGAGCGAACCCACACGTGAAATCCTCAGAGGTTAGGCTGCCGACACGCTTTTAGAAGTCACATCCAACTTTTGGAAGAACGCAGGCCGAGGTCAGTCAAACCTCCACAGAAAGCCTGAAGTGTCTCTGAGACTGTCCAGGTGGATTCATGGACGAAACTCTGATGCGCATTTTCTAAATCTTCCAAGTCTGATTCGCAAAAATGGAGACGCGAAGAAGTTTAATTTGGTACATGAGAGAGAGTGCAGTGGTCGAGAGACATCGGCAGTGGACGAGGAGAGCGAGCGCCAAAGTGAAATGTTTAATAAGAGTTCTGATGGTTTTTAAATTTAGATAGATAAATAGTAATAGTGTGACATCAACAGCTCTGCAGCAGCCACGACCCATGACGGTAAAAAACGCCTCTGTGTTCCTCCTGCACATTTCAAAACCTTTATTTATACTGAAATTTAAGAAAAGTTATCCAGAATAAAACAGAATTTTATATTAGAGAGTGTTAAATACAGTAAAACGCCATAATATTTAATGCCGTATTTTAGAATATAGAATAAAACACCAACCTTATGTTTTAAATCCACAGTACTAACATGCTTTTTCCATGAAAGTGTATTTATTCTGGGAACCACAGCTGCCAGTTTTTCACAGTGCAGGGAAGAAGTTAAGATGGAGAGAGGAGTAGTGCATCATGGGAAGGGTAGTCCTCTAGCAGCAGACGCTAACTAAACTACACTCTAACTATAAGCTCTGTCAAGAAGGAGGAGAGCCTCCAGAACCAAAACTGGGAGCTTGATATCTGAAGAAATGTTCTGGAAGTATCAGCAGCACTCTTCAACACAAGTCTTCATTCACAACGTGTGGCTGTATCCTGTAATCTGACTGAAGGAGAAAGAGACGAGACAGATTCAGATACATTTTCTAAAATGGGTTTATCCAGCAGCATGTGTGGAAGTTAAACGTCACATCTCGACTTTGACACCACGAGATGTCAGAAAAACATTAATCCCGTCGTGTTATCCGCTCGAACGTCACTTTGTTACGTCTGAACTGTTGAAGCGACTTTAATCCTCGACAGTAACGGGATTACAAATGTGCCACGGTTGTCCTTTCATTGAATATCACAGCCGTGGTGGACGCACACGGGCCGGATGTTTCTGTGCTGAGTTAAAGTCAGCGTGCTGTTTTTGTTCTGGAGCTCCCTCATGAATATTCACCACAGATTTGATTTCAAAAACTTCACGTTTCATCTCAGCGAGTCCTTGCATCCTCCCTGCCTGCTGTCCTAGTTGTACCTGCGACAACACACACACACACATTTAAACACACACTTAAACACACACTTTCCCCCCCCCAACAGCGACTGCACCGGTGCCAAGTTGGACTCACTACAAAGAGAAACTTGCGGCGTCTCGGGTGGAGTAATGACACAGATATAAAGGAAGGCGGGACCGCTCGCGCTCTGGCGCTCAGATGGGCGGGATAAGGGACCGGAAAGAGGGGAGGATGGGAAAGAGTCGGGGAGTAGAAAGAGAGGACACACACACATTCAGACAGTCAAACCATATGTGACTAAAGAGTCCTAAAATGTCCCGTTAAATACGTAATATTCGCCACACAGAGCGTCTTCAGTGTCATGTAAAATTCACCTCCAGAGCCGGCGTTTGTGGTGACAAATGACAGAAAAGTGACAGAGAGGGAAAACCTTTTTTTTAAAGGACTGTGCTGCTGCTCATTCAAAAAGATAAAACAAACGCGCAGTTACGAGGAACCGGGAACGTTTGGTCATGAAGAGGTAGAACATGCGGGGAAGACAATGACGGTCCGGTCCTTTAAAGGTTTGTCCGCAAGGTCTTCCCACCTCATGAGCAGATTTTCAAGTAGCCTGTGAAAGGTTGGTGACATTAGGTCCGCGAACGCCTTTAAACAACCGAAGTGGCAGCTGGGAGTTGTGGCCAGAAGATCATCTGTGCCTGTTGTAGCCTCAACCCAAAGATGGAAGCGGTCAACTGAAGAAGAAGAAGATGTGCAGGGGGTTTGAACAGGCCACAGAGAACAAGTTTAGACTGTCAGATTCCTGACAGATGAGTCAGGAATGGGATATGCAAGGTCTTTAGACTCCTGGGCCTGACCGGGGATGCTGTCAGACAGTAAAAGTAAAATCTTGAGGAACACCTGATGACCGACGTGGCCTCTGTGGAGTTGGAAGACTTTTAGGAAAACCTCACATATTGCTGGATCTGGATGGAAATCCATTGATGGATGGATGAGTAAGTGTGTTGGATGCTGGCGTCGTGCTCTAATTTCAGCCTGTTGTCTTAATTCAAGTGCCGCCATCGTGAACTTACCGCTTCTTCTTCTTCTTCCCCGAATTGCAACATGAAGAACATTAGCTCCAACATTTCACTGACAAAAATATAAATATAAATCATGTACATGTGCAGCTTATATTTATATATTGAGGTGTCCACCTCGACCTCTTCAGCTTCCTCGGTGGTCCCTCAGGTACATGCCCCAAAAGGGCGAAACCATCCGAGTACTCACATGGAAGTCTGGGCCACCTCGTGTTGACAGTCAGTAGATAAAATCGTGTTTTACTTGTTTATTATCTTCTAATCTGGTCACTGCAAGTCTTTCTTAAGAATATTTGTTCATATTTGATGCCCTGCTATCACAAACGTATCTCATAAGAGGTATCTTGAGATAAAGGGTCCTCGGTCACTGATGGAAGCTGATGTTCAACACTTACGAGCATCGAAGATGTTGGAGTTTCCTCTTGCTGCTTTGTTGTCTTTGGTGTCGAACAAACAGCGTGACCTGGTTCAGAGAGTTTTTATAGAAGACCGAGCCAAGCATCCAGGACCGGGACACACAAACACGGAGTCAGGACAGCGAGGAGGCGGAGGTGGTACTGCTGCGTTTTCAAACACGACCCCTCTGAGAGGTTCTGGTTGGGAAGTGTGTCAACGAACAGAGATCACACACACACACACACATGAACAGAGCGTTAACGTCTGATATTCTAATTAGCACGACATCAAAACAGGAAAGAGGTCCACCAGCTCCCAGCAGACACAAAGCCTGTCCAACAGCCCTACCTTCACTGCGTGCGCACACCTCAGATCAACGATATAAGAAACTTTTCAGGTCATTTCTGCTTCAGGGAGAAAAAGCGTGAAGTTGTCATTGCTTGCAGATTTCAGTCTCTTTGTTCATTCTGACAGCAGTTTCCCCCCTTTAGCGATTCACTGCTAAAGAATGCAACAAACCTAAAGTGAAACTTGATTCAGGTGCCTGACTTTCATAAACCACACTGTGAATCCACACAGCATGGAAACTTTATGAAGACACAAAGATGTTATTGGATATTATCATTCATGTAACCTTGTGGCGGGAGGCCAGGTGCCCTACTGTCACCCTGATTCAATCTGACCCGCAGGGGGGGAACCTTCCTCCCAGAGGGAAGCTGATTCCCAGGGGACCGAGGGGCTGATGGACACACCAAGGACAGTTAACAAAGCCCCCACCGATGGAGCTCGGCTGTGAGGAGAAGTTTTACAACTTCAGCCATGAATACATCTTTATCATTTTGCATGATAACAACCCAAAATGACTCTTTTCATTGTCCATTTGGAAACATTTGGAAAGTCACATTCCTGTAGAGATATACGTGCTTTCAAGGACTCCACTGAGCATGCTCGAGGAAGGCCGAGGAACTAAAAGAGGTGAATGGGGCTCCATCTTTGAGCCAGCATACTCACCTACTGCGTATGCATTTGGTACACCAGCAGTACAGTGGCTCAGAGAAAAACGCTCCAGAAGGTCATCAACACCGCTCAAAGGACTGTCGGCTGCCCTCTCCCAGCACTGGAAGACCTGCACAGATCCAGAACATCATCAGGGACACTTCACACCCTGGTCACCCCTTGTTTGTAATGCTGCCTTCAGGCAGACGATACAGAGCCACTGGTGCTAGAACAAATAGATTCAAACACAGTTTTTATCCAAATGCAATAGCCACTGTGAATGCTGCCAAAAAATGATGTGCACAATGTTTTAATGTTTTACGTAATGGGTGCATGCTCCTTTTAGCATATTTAGTATTTATTTTGATTTTAGCATATGTTTAATTTTATTATTTTAGTACATTTTAATGTCTCAGGTATCTTTATTCTTATTTATTCTAGTTATTTTAACACTCACTAGTCACTTTAACGCTAGGAATTTATTTATTTATTTATTTTTTTGCACTGACTGACTAGAAGCACTTTCAATCTCGTTGTACCTGTGACAATGACAATAAAGATCTATTCTTCTATTCTCTTCTATTCTTCAGTCCTCCTGCACGTGTCCATGCAGTGACCTCATCTGTCTGTTCATTTATCTGTTGTAACTATATTTATCTTTGCTGCTCAAAGAGAAACTTTTTGTTACAGTGATGAAAAGTGAGAGAACACAACAGCTATGACAACAAACAAGCAAAATAATGCAACCATCGGTCTGCAGTTATTATGTAATGAGTCTCTCAGACCTTTGACCCTTATTGTTGGACTATTGTTGTCATCAGACTTGAACCTCCGTCCTTAATTCTACAAAGTGATGAGAAGACGGCAAAGGATGGAAGATGAACTGAACATAGATCCACACGTCGGTCCTCGTCCAATCACATCTGTGCGGCACAGTCGGAGGGAGGAGTCAAACGATGGAGAATCTTACAGTGAGTGCATATATGAGAGCGAGAGAAAAGTGGAGTTTGATAAAGAGGTGGAGAGAAAGAAGAGAGGCACAGAGCGGAGGAAAGAAAGAAAAGAAGATACAGGATGAAGACATGAAGAAGAAGAAGAGAGAGAACGGGAAGGAGAAATAAAAGAAGAAAGGGTCAGTCTGCTTTATATGAATAATGTTCATTTATCAAAATAATGAAGGTTTTTTTAATCATTTGTTAATATTCATAATGTTTTCTGATTTTAATATTCAAGCACAACAATATATAATATAATATACAGTTTCTACGTGAATGATGAGCTGCTCGTGTCTGTTTGTAATAATTAATATTCTATCTGTGGATGAAAGTCATCCAAAGAAACAAAATGAAGTGATGAAAAAAAATAAAAATTTACATTATGTGTAGAGATAAAGATATAAATTATATGATGAATTGTTTCTGTAAATGTAAAGACAATAAATACATTAGAGCATAAACAACCACTAATACTTGTAATAATAGTTTATATAGTTTAATATTTGAATCCTAATATCTTTAGTGATTAATAACTTGAGGACAAATTAATGAATAGATATTTAAGAAACATAAGAAATATTGATATTACAGTAAATCACTATATAATTAACCTACCATCACACTTATGTGAACCAAATAATTAAAGAAGCCTATAATTATTATAAAGTGAAATCATGAACTGTCCAATCAAACAGAGGTTCAGATTATTTGACCAATCAGGAGGCTGAGCTGATGTGTTTGTTGTGACTGCAGGACGGAGACATGAGGATGACTCCAGACTCTGAGGAGGTACAGACTACATACATGTTATCTTTGTGTTACTATCAAATACATAACTCTGTCTGACAGGAGCATATGAATAATCCTGTTTACCAGTCCATCAGGTGCACCGTGTCCAGCTGCAGCTGTGTGTGTTTCAAACCAGGAGGTGTCCAACTCAGGTCATGTGACTGCTGTGGACACGGCTGGGTGGCACACGGTAAGACACGACAACACACGTGTCAACCCACAATGCAGCCGTCCTCTAAAGATGTTTCTCTTCAGTGCAGGCGTCAACAAAAATGTATATTCCCACGATGAAAGTGTCTGTCAGAGGTCATGTGACCAACAGTTTAGTGTGTGTGGCGCTCACGTCGCGAAGGAACTCTGCAGTTTGACAGCGACACAAAGTTGGACCGACTTCACCCACTGCAGATGTGTTCAGTCGCTGTGGTGACATGAAGTCAGGTGTCGCTGTCATCGCATCACTGCGAGCATCTGGAGAGAGCATCTGCACACACACACACACACACACACACACACACACACACACATGTCAGTTAACTTTAATAAAAATGAAAAAACATTTAGGTTGTATCACAATAACTCAGCTCTCTTTATGTATGTATATATACAGTATATATGTGATTTCATTTGAAGTCTTCATTGAGGTCGTAACTCTAACATCATATTTCACCAACAACAACCGCGTGACAGTTTAATCCGTCCTCTTCGTTCCCCTCCAGCCTTGGAGAAGCTCCATTTTCAGGCCCAGCAGCCCTCCAGTTGCTGCCCAGCAGAGGTGGCCCTTCCTGGGCTGGTGTTCGACCTGAGCTCCCTGGTCCTATACGGAGCTCAGGCCGTTCCCGTTCGGATAAAAATCCTGCTGGACCGTCTCTACAGCGTCCTGACCCCTGAGCAGGTACGCCTGGTTGTGTGGTATGGTATATAATTATTACATGTGGTTGTATGGTGGAGTGTAGTTTACGTTTGATGTGTAACAATAACTTTTTGTCTCAGGTCAGTGACATACTGCACACACTAGGCTGGAGTTTGGGGGATTATGTTAGAGGCTACATGCTGCAGGTAAGCATAGTTGATTTCTTTGGTCATGAATCAGTCCTCTTGATTTACAGATTGGTGTCTGTTGACACTGAGGTTTATTTCTCTCCAGTTTCCCAGTGGGAAGGTGTTGGACCGCTGGTTGATGGTGACCCCTGAAGAAGAACTGCTCATCCTCAAACAGTTCTTTCGCTTCGGCGAGACACGCCCCATAGTCGAGTTGATGACGCTTCAGTGCCTGGCGGGCGACAATTACCTCTCTGATCCAGAGCTCAACCCGACCCCGAAGAGCTGCCGGTCAAACGCCGGCATGTTCTTTGGACGGAACGGGGGAACAACTCCAGGATCTCTGAGGAAAGCAAGAGGAGATTCACATTTAGAGGCCGGCGTCTGCCGTTTTAAGAGAGACGGTCCTGCTGACCACAACGACGCGGACCATCATTTTGAAAACTTCCCAGGTGGACAGTCCTTGCTTCTGCCTTTCCACTTTCCAAGCTCCGCCATTCGTCATTCGGTTCCTCCCACCAAGGTAACTTCCTAATAACCCTTTCACCGAGTTTTTACAACATAGTTTGACTTAGTGTGACGTCCCTTCTTCTCGTTTGTCTCTCCTCAGGAGCTTCCTCCTCCCAGTAAGATAACCCAGTGCCTACGGAAGCCCACCGGGACCAAACTGGTCGAGAGATATAGGCATGAAGGACAAAGAAGAGATCAAGAAGCTGATCAGAAATCTGATCGTTTAAAAATCAAAGCAGACCCTGACAAGCCAAACCCAGCCCTGTCGACGTGGCATCAGAACCACAAGCTTGACCTTGACCTTCACAGGAGCATGGCCAACACCTCCTCACTCGCCCCCGCGTTAAACCCCTCACTTATCCCTACTTCTTCCCCACAGCATCCGTCTACTTCCTCCTCGCTGAAGATTTCCCAGAAGTTCCAGGGCTCATCTTCCTACTCTTTCAATCCTTTCCCATCCTCCTCCTGCTCCTTCCTCTGTCCTCTTCCTACCTCCTCCTCCTTCTCTTCCTCCCTTCATCCTCTACCCTCTTCCCTCTGCTCCCTCCCTCCACCGGCAGGAGGTCGGAAGGGAAGGGTGTGTTGTGGCGTTTGTGGGAAAAGCTTCTATGACAAAGGTAGGAATGATGATGTTTCTGTGTCTTCTGTCTGTCCAGTCACGTGGAGTCTTGAAGGTCCACACAGTTCAGTTTGACATCCTCTTGGAGTTCCACAGGGCTGATCGTCTTCCTTCCCAGGGTTAATTTCAGGGTCTATGACTGATGTCATGTCTTGAGATTCAGCAGGGTTCAACATCAGATTGTCTACTTACAAGGGTTAATTGTTTTGGTGTCCCACAGCTTTAGACAATTCAAGGTCCTCAACTGATCTTTTGTCCTGGAGATCCAGGCTCCAATTTAAGTTACTCAGCTCTTGTCTTCAGGTTCTACATGGTTCAGTTCATCAAGGTCCTCAAATGATCTTTTTTCTAGGTATTCCACAAGGTTCAATTTGCAGCTTTCTCCTGATCTTGTATCTTGGGATCCACAGGGTTCAACTTAAGTTTCTAAGTCCTTGTATGTTTGGGTTCCTCGTGGTTCAGTTCAAGGTCCTTAACTGATCTTGTGTTATGTCGTTCCAGAGGGTTAAACTTGAAGTCCTCTTCTAATTTTGCATCTTGGGAATCCACAGGGTCCATTTGAAGTCACTCAGCCCTTGTGTCTTCAGGTTCTACGTGGTTCAGTTCAAGGTCCACACGGTTCCACAACTTCAGGCAGTTCAACTAGACTAGATTTCCATTTCCTCGTAGTTTCCATCCCAGGAACAGTTTCTGTGTGAAGTCAGTTAACACAAGCACTCTCTTCCTTCTGTTTGTGCAGGAACCCTGAAGATCCACTACAATGCTGTCCACTTAAAGATCAAACATTGTTGCACGGTAGCAGGCTGCACCATGGTCTTCAGCTCGTTGCGTAGCCGAAACCGACACAGCGCCAACCCAAACCCACGACTACACACAGGTGCCAGCAGAGACGCACACACCACACATAGAAACACACACTGTGAAACACAGATCCACAAGGACAAACGTGCTTCTGAAAACATGCACGACACTGAACCACGTGAGTTTAGGGAGAAAGAGATCAGCAACACACTTTGGCGACAGGAGGATGATTCACCAGTGTGTGTACACTCCCTGAAAAATGAGTTAAACGGCCATGCAAACCCCCAACATGGCTGCCGGGACAACACACCTGCTCAAGCCGACTCCCCTCCTCCGACTCTGAGCCAAGACGCCAACCAGAACTTCACCCTGAGTGACTCTACGTCCAGATCGGACCCCCAGGCACTGCCGCCAACTCCACTCCTCCCAGCTTGCAGTACTTCTTCGCTGGGCTCACCTCCGTCCCTCGTCCCCCTAGTGATTCCTGAAGTGGAGAGGACCGAATCCCGCCGTCACCCTCTCAGGCTTCACGCCGACCGCCCCGCACCTGCACGCTTCCCGGGCCCAACCCCTGTCACCATGGCAACGTGCAACAGTCAACCCATGTCACGTGACTATTGTGCCATAGAAGGGAAACACGGAGAGGCGCTGACCAATCAGCTGCAGTTGTGGTGGGAGTCAGGCGACCTCGCGCCAAAGAAGAAGTCCAGGAAGTCGAGCATGCCGGTGAAAATAGAAAGAGAGAAGGAAGAGGGGATGAATGAGGAAGAGGAGTGTCGAAGACCTTAACACGAGTTCAGACAGTGTCAGATGTATGTGCAGATCACAGTACTGCAACATGAGCGTCCGTCTGATTAAAGAAACAAGCGTGCAGCTTGAACGTGTTCCGTCTCTGTTGATAAACGCTGTTTTATTTCCCAGCATGCTGCTGTGTGCGGGGGGCGCCCCCAGTGTTTGCTGTCTGTTACTGCACGTACAATAAAAACTAAAACCAAAACATTCAGCCCAGTTTGCATTTCTCTTTTAAGGGGCAGTCTTTAATAATTATAACATGATGTATTGCACATAGTTCTTCATTTCATATTTTATAAAATAATTAACACATAATAAACATTTTTATTTCTACTTTTTATATAGTTTTCTATTTGTATAGATGTTAACTTCTGAACACAGAAATAGATTTAATTTCTATGCACATATTTCAGGTCCATGCAAAAATATTTTAGCATCTTTTAATTCAGATTTATGTATATTATGGCCACTTTACCTTTAAATAAAGTATAATCTAATCTAATAAATTCCACTTATTAATGCTGATTTATGATGTTTGTAGTAAATAAAACATTTTTAGTAGAAACATGTAGAAACAGCTGTTTATCATTTACATCTTATATTGTATTCATTGTTCATATTTAATATAATTTATTGTTTTATATATTTTCATTGATCAAACTTTACAGGAAGAGGACAAAGCGAACGGAACCTTTGTTCTGGTCTTTGTTTCTACACGGACGACACAAACCGGAAGCACGTTGGTCAGGTAAACAGTGCTCGGGGTTCACGTGCATGAGATCAGCTGTTTGAGGTGAGATCAGCTGTTTGCGGTGTGATCAGCTGTTTGCGGTGTGATCAGCTGTTTGAGGTGTGATCAGCTGTTTGAGGTGTGATCAGCTGTTTGCGGTGTGATCAGCTGTTTGCGGTGTGATCAGCTGACCGGTGGGCTCCCGGTGAGATGTCTCGCGGTGACGCTCTGCGGGGGCTCGTCACCGACAGGCTCGCCGCCGCCTCGCGGGAAATCTTGGCGGGCGTGGACAGAATCGTGGCCGGATATGAGGAGGAGGCGGCGGGCTTCAGGCGGGAGATCGCCCGGCAGAGGAGGCAGCTGGAGCGGCTGCTGCAGCCGAGGGCCGCCCTCAGGAAGACAGGTGGGTCATGGATCTCAACATTAGAGTGGTCCATAGAGCAGACATGAACAATGGCTTCTTCTCCAGGTGTGAAGCGCGGCAGGAGCCTCGGCTCGGAAGAGGGAGGTGAAGAAGATGATGAGGAGGAAGAGGAGGAGGAGGAAGAGGACGGGACTCCTGAACCACCAGAGAAGCTGCAAGAGTCAACGAATCAAACGCCACCAAGGTGCGTCTGTCAACAAACGGGAAAGTGACACAGGAAGTACAGTTTGATTCTTTCTGATGGTTTCAGTTTTTCATTCAACACCAAGTTAGTTTCCATCCGTCCATCCATCTGTCCGTCCATCCGTCCATCTGTCCATCCGTCTGTCCATCCATCTGTCCGTCCATCCGTCCATCTGTCCATCCGTCCATCCATCTGTCCGTCCATCCGTCCATCCATCTGTCAATCCATCTATCTGTCCGTCCATCTGTCCATCCGTCTGTCCATCCATCTGTCCGTCCATCTGTCCATCCATCCGTCTGTCCATCTGTCCATCCATCCATCTGTCCATCCATCTGTCCGTCCATCTGTCCATCCATCCATCTGTCCATCCATCTGTCCATCCATCTGTCAATCCATCTGTCCATTCATCCACCTGTCCGTCCATCTGTCCATCCATCCATCTGTCCATCCATCTGTCCATCCATCCGTCCATCCATCATCCATACATCCGTCCATCCATCTGTCCATCCATCCATCCGTCTGTCCATCCATCATCCATCCATCTGTCCATCCGTCCATTATCCACCCACTCATCCATCCATCCATCCATCATCCATCCGTTGTCCGTCCGTCCATCCATTATCCACCATCCATCCGTCCATCCATTATCCGTCCGTCCATCTATCCACCCATCCATCCATCAATCCATCTATCCATACACCCATCCATCCGTCCATCTGTCCATCCATCCATCCATTATCCACCCACTCATCCATCTATCCATCCATCCATCCATCCGTCCATCATCCATCCGTCCATTATCCACCCACTCATCCATCCATCTATCCATACGTCCGCCCATCCATCCATCATCCGTCCATCCATTATCCACCCATCCGTCCATCCATCCATCATCCATCCATCCGTCGTCTGTCCGTCCGTCCATTATTCATCCATACGTCCGTCCGTCCATCCATTATCCACCCATCCGTCCATCCATACGTCCGTCTGTCCATCCATTATTCATCTGTCCGCCCATCCATCCATTATCCACCCATCCATCCATTCATTATCCATCCGTCCGTCCATCCATTATCCACCCATCCATCTGTCCATCCATTATCCACCCATCCGTCCGCCCATCCATTATCCACCCATCCGTCCATCCATCCATTATCCACCCATCCGTCCGTCCATCCATTATCCATCCATCCATCCATCCATTATCCACCCATCCGTCCGTCCATCCATTATCCACCCATCCGTCCCTCCGTCCATCCATCCATTATCCACCCATCTGTCCATCCATTATCCACCCATCCCTCCGTCCGTCCATCCATTATCTACCCATCCGTCCATCCATTATCCATCCATCCGTCCATCCATCCGTCCGTCCATCCATTATCCACCCATCCGTCTATCCATTATCCACCCATCCATCCGTCTGTCCATCCATCCATTATCCACCCATCCGTCCATCCATTATCCACCCATCCATCCGTCCGTCCATCCATTATCCACCCATCCGTCCATCCATACGTGCGTCCGTCCATCCATTATCCACCCATCCGTCCGTCCATCCATTATCCACCCATCCATCCGTCCGTCCGTCCATTATCCACCCATCCATCCATCCGTCTGTCCATCCATTATCCACCCGTCCGTCCGTCCATCCATTATCCACCCATCCATCCATCCGTCCGTCCGTCCATTATCCACCCGTCTGTCCGTCCATCCATTATTCACCCATCCATCCATCCATCCATCCATCCATCTGTTCATCCATCTGTTCATCCATCCATCCGTCCGTCTATCCAGCAATCCACCGTATTGAGTTACTATCTGGGCGTAATGTATTTGATCCAGTGAACAATGACATTCACGTCTTTCACAGAGGCCAGTGTAAGAAGAAGAAGAAGAAGCCCGGCAGACCTCAGATCAGTGAGCCACAGAACCATGTCGACCTCAGGATCCGGTTCCTGGAGGACGCACAGACCGACGTGGTCTCAAACAGCAGTAAGAGAAGCATGAACTGTCCTCTACGTCTGGTTTAAATGGGTCAGTTAATCCTGTGAGGTTGTTGTCGCTTCATCGCATCTGTCTTTCTTCCGTCAGTTCTTAAAAAATGTCCGGCGCTGAAGCTGAAGTGTTATCGAGAACTGCAGGAGTCAGACTTTGTGGACCTGCTGAAGTCCACCTTCTCTCAGCTCTCCGGAGACGACAAACCTTTTGACATCTTAACGTCAGACAAAAGACGAAGGTTACAGCCTCTGGAGCTGAAGACGCTGACACCAGCCGAGATCCACAGTAGCATCAACAGCATCGGATCGGGGACGTCGACGCTGTACATCAGACTGAAGGTGCTTTATTTATTTTACCCTCAAAGATAGAGAAGCTTTTGATTTTTTACAAATGATTGATCCAAGACCTTTTTTATTCTTTCAGACACAAAAACAACCTGAAGACCCTGTGTCCACCGCGTCTGATGAAAGACATCAAGCGAGGTAATTCAAAGAAAACTTCACCAGTAAGAGGTGAAGCGTACACCATGTGATGATGACAGATGTTGAACCGCTGACAGCTTGGACTGTGTTTTTTTTTAGGTGGCTATAATCTATCTTGTTGCTGCAGCATTTCATTGTTCAGCTTCATGCTAGTCCCCATGTCTGCTTTTCTAAGTTAAGGGTGCTCTAACTGCCATCTACTGTAGGTAATGCGTTAATTGTTGATGGTGGAATGTCTGAAGCTACCTACCTAAAATAACCTGAGCTTACTCTGTAAACACTTCTTAATTTCTTCTCTTGGTTCCCACAGTGACCTTGTTCAGGAAGGCGAAGGTAGCAGAGTTGGATTTATGTCTGGAAGCTCAACATCGCAACCACAAGATGTAGAAACAGAAGATGCTCATGAACCAACTGAGGACTTTGTGGCCTGCTCTACAGCTGAAAGTAAAGTGGACGGTGAGGCGAATGACAGCGGCGATGATTGGAAACGAGACAAGAGTGACGGGGAGCTGAAAGAAAGTGACTCTGAACTACAGTTGAAGACGACAAAGAAACAAAAAAGACGGTCTGGTGTCAAGGCCGCTGAAACAAAGCCTGAGAACAGTGACAATGTTTTTTCCTGTAAAGTGTGCGGAGCTCTGCATGAATCAGAAGTCACGCTTATCAAACACGTCTGGAGTCACATGGACGACCCAGGAGATCTTTGTGGCATGTGCGGAGACCTCTCCGAGTCCGTGGAGACGTTGAAGGATCATCTTCTGAGTCACCACAAAACTGACGACTGTCACATTTGTGGAGAGTCTTTCCTCAATGTCCTCAACCTCAATGAGCATGTGGCTGCCCACTCAGGGGAAAGACCGCACCAATGTGATGTTTGCCATGAGGCCTTCGCATTGAAGGAGTCCCTGGAGAATCACCAGAAACTCCACAAGGCCGATAAGGTGCACCGTTGCTACACTTGCCATAAAGTGTTTGAACTGAAAGAACAGTTAAAAGTTCACTGCAGGATTCACGCCAACAAAAAAACGCACCTCTGCGGCGTGTGCGGTAAATCCCTCAGCGACTACAGATCTTTATCCCGTCACAAGATGACCCACACGGGGGAAAGACCTCACAGCTGTCTGATTTGCGGGAGACGTTTCAAACTTCTCGGCACACTGAGACAACACGAGAAGATTCACACAGACAGAGAGAGGTCGTACCTCTGCGACGTTTGCTGCAAAATGTTCCTGACGAGCAAGCAGCTGCAGATCCACATGAGAACTCACACCAACGAGAAGCCGTACCACTGCGGCGAATGCGGTAAAGGGTTCACCACCAAAGGAGCTTTGACGATTCACATGCGGGTCCACACCGGAGAGACACCGTACCGCTGCCCGGACTGTGGCTGGTGCTTCAAACGAAAGATTAATCTGGACAACCACGTGACGGTCCACTCGGGCTACAAACCATTTGTTTGTGGGATTTGTGGGAAAGCATGCGCTCGCAAAACCTACTTGACAGTCCACATGAGGACCCACAATGGCGAGAGACCATACAAGTGTACCCTCTGTGACAAAGCCTTTACTCAGAGCCACTGTCTGAAAACACACATGAAGAGCCACCTGGTGGCAGAAGCTGCGACGTGACGTTACCACTGTAGAATAATACACAGGTGACTAATTAAAAGAAAAACAGCTGTCAGTTTGCAGCAGTTTGTCTCAGTTCTTGAACATTCTTTTGTGTTTTCATTGTTAAAACGGTACCAATAAAACAAGTCCATTCCATCATGATGCTGTTACCCCTTTGTTGAGGTACTTGCAGCACATTGAACCGGGATGGTGAGGAGCTATAACATTGTCTACAGCCAAATGTAAGATTTCCCACAATCTCCTGTTTGTTTTTGTTTTGTTTTTTTTGTCTGCCTGAAGCTCTTTACTCAAACAAAGCTTGTGTCCTTGTTGTAAACCACAGCGAAGAGAAGCAAGAGAGAATGGCAGAAAGTGAGCAGAGCAGAGGAAAAGGTTAGTACGTTTTCTGTCAGTAAATGTACAGTACGTGACGGAGTGTCAAGACCAAGAAAAGTCTTGTTTTGTTTTGGAATTGTTGGCAAAGTGAACAGGGTTATCCCCCGAAGCCAAGGTGGGGGTGACAGTCCCGCCTACAAACAGATCTAGTACATGTACTTCGGGGTAACGTACGCTTATTTTTTGAAATGCTTTTTGAGCTAGTAGGTGGAGATTGAGGGCAAAATTGACAGATCTCGTTCACACCAGGATGCGATCTGACCTCACTGTGACCTCGAACTAATCCTTATGTGGTCTGACTGATATATTGCAGTCCGATCACAATGTGTTTAGTTTAATTTTTATTCACAGAGCAGTTAAAATAAAAGTATAATCATGTGAAAGCGGACAAATGGTATATAAAAACATATGTATATTAACATTGTATAGAAGTGCAAGTATCATACATTTACAATCTACCAAATACTCCAGACTGACCAAAACCCTGAAGAACTAAAGACTAAAAAAAACAAAAAACATCTAAATGATGACATGACATTTATTTCATTGGTCCAAACATTAGTTAAATGGGTGGGAACTATAAGCAAAGATATGCCAAACCATTGATGGTGCTTTTTCCTTATACGCGTGCGAGGGAAAGTAAATTCTGTCACTGGACATATATACAACATTATACATAGATACATTTGTATCATGAGCAAATAATTCAGAAAGTCATCAACATACAGTTTAAAGAGGAGCGGCCCTCAGAGGAAGTGTTCAGCTTTGGGGCACGGGGCTCTGCTGACGTTTGTACAACTGGTCATATTAGCACAGTGGTATTAAACTCTGAAGGTGGAGGTGCCAAGTCACAAAAATACCAAATTCTTTGCAGTGCTGCTTTACAGATTGATACAATTCTCACAATCTTAAATATACAGACGTTGATAGAATAAACAAAGCTGTACGAGATTCTTATGAACCATGAATTCATTATGACCCAATCACACATTACATCAGAGACACACATTTGCATTGGACACTCAGTACATCTGTTTGTGTTTTCTAATTTGAATGGACAGTGAACGCATCATTACTTCTGTTTTGCATTTTTTTTTTTTTTTTTGCAATCCCTGCTCGTAGACATGAAAATGATTCATCACCAACAAGCCTTGTGATGTTTTAACCATAGACGGCCTGGTTTACATCTGGATCATAGTTTCAGTGATTGTTGTCGTTGTCTTAAATCTGGATTATAAAAGAGTTAAACAACAAACCCTTGCAGTATTAGTCTGGGTTTAGATTGAGTCTGGAGTGTTATAACTGATGGTCCTGAATCAAACCTTACATTGCATTATTTAAACTTTACATGTCCCTGCCTCCAAACTGGGCTCTTGCTTGTCTTCACTCCTTTGGCTTAGATGCTTTCAAGATATTTCTTCTTCTTATTATTATTATTAAGTACATGGTATTCACTACATTCACTACGACAAAGTTTAAATACTACCCATATCAGTCTCACTAACATTGCTTTTCTTTGAGAATGTATGTCACATGTAACCCTGCCCTCATCCTGATTCAGTGTTTTGTTTACAACACTGTAGTTTTCCCGCTCGGTGTAGAAACAGAAGAGGTAACACCAAACTGCTGGGCAGATCGAACCAATATGTAGTCATCAACACCAAACACATCTCGTGAAAGGCAACTGAACCGTACATCAGACTGGCAACCACATTCGCTCCGAAGCTTAACATTAGTGCTCCCATTATTCCCATGATGGTGTAGAAAGCCCTCTGCTTTGATTGGTCAACCCGTTCCCCGTTTGCACCCTTGTCACCCGGCCCTGTGCGCCTGAGAGCGCGGAGAACAGGAATGCTGCAGAAAAACATTGTAATTAAAGCGGAAGTTAACGTGCAAAAATTAAAGATTAAAATTACCGGTGGGGGACTTAGCATGACTACAGGCAGACATCCAAAGGTGATCAACCAAACACATCCAATGCTGATGTTTCGGATCTTAACCCCTCCTGCTTGTTTCAGTCCCAGGTAGGTGACGGGATGGACAACGGCCAGGTAGCGCTCCACACAGGTGAGGATGTGAAACAGAGCCTTTCCGAAGGAGGTGACACAACCAACAAAGAGCCCCATTAATGCCATATTTAGAAGATCCATGTAGCTGCCACAAAAATATAAGATGAACCCAAAGAGTTCGTTGAGCTGCATGGCGACGCAGTGGTAGGTGAAGATGTCGGAGTGACTTGTTGAAGCCGTGGAAGTGGAGCGCTGTTTCCTCCATCGCTGGAAACCCAGGTAGAGGACGGAGATGAAGACAGGGAGGAGGAGGAGGTTGGTGATGGAGAAAGCCATGAAGATGTAGATGTTCGTTTGAGTAATGAAGCATTCGACGAAAGGATTGAAGGAGGAGTTGGAGGAGAGGTCACCGAAGTAGGAGGACATGTTTCTATACATGGAGAGGCCGAGAGAACATGAAGAAAACATGTTAAATACTCATTAAAGCCTTATTAGTGATCATCAAGAGAAGATTCAACCCACCTCAGCAGAGTCTCTTTATGATCGTCCTTCAGCTGCGTCTCCAAACATCTGCGATGATTGTGTCAGTGTGCTTGTGTTTTTGTGTAGGTGAGAGCAGCAATGCATATGTTACGATCCTTGTTTACGGTAAATTACCGCAGGCAAATGTAGTTTTCACGTCATTGTGTCAATGGAACGTCAGTTTGAATGGTCAGCAGCAGCACTATTTGAATGTCATGTCAGCCACCTCTGTACCAGTTTGTCATGTGTACTGTATGATCTGTATGGACACTTAAATACAATGAAACACAGGAAATTATTATGTGATTTATTTCTTCATTTAAATACAGTGATGTCATAAGTCATTAGACTACATTATCATGATGGAGAAAACAGACTACTAATTACTAATTAGTGCACACAGAAGATAATTAAACATCTTAAACTTTCACAGACACTAAAATTAATTCATATATTCAAATCAGTCAGAAAAACATTATCAACAGCTGAATTTACATCGGCACCGACAGCGCTCACTCTTTAATGGTTCATTAAAATGAGAATTTGTCAGGACTCAAATGACTCATGAACAAAGAGGTGTGTATTCAAATCATTTTGTCCAGAACACCTGGCTGTGTTTTCATCACATCTTTGTGGTTTTAAACTATATTTCCCACCAGATGTCCTCTCCAGAACACAGAGTGCAATTTATTTATTTTCTCCTGTCAATGACAAATTAGCAAGCCAACATGCTAAAATGGTGCTAAAGTTAGCTCTCTTGCCAGCACTGATGAGATTCTGGAGGGGTCAATACTATTTACATAAAACATAAACTACGTTATTCTTCAAATTTGTGCTGGAATGCAGTTTTATGCAGATGACACAGTATTATACGTCTAAGATCAAAATCCAAACCATCATCTCAATCCTACTTATTTTAAATTCAGATAATACAGAGTACATGCTGTTCTTCATATCTGCCTGTGGCTGACTATCCTAAAACTTTAAATGGTCCCACATTACTTTTAATGTCTTTTACAAATGTGAAGGAATTTGTTTTGAATTGAATTATTTGGAAACATTTAAAGACCAAATTTTACATGAGAATTTTGAATATGATCATGTCACATGTAACCCTGCTCTCATCCTGGTTCAGTGTTTTGTTTACAGTTCAGTTTCCCTGCCCGCTGTAGAAACAGCAGAGGTAACACCAAATTACTGGGCAGACCAAGCACAAACACAGATAAGTTCAGCACACACACTTCTTTCTCCACTGAACCTGAAGTAACCAAAAGGTGAAGAATCAGATCCCCCCCAAACCTAAACAATAAGACTCCCATAATCAACGCAATTGTGTAGAAAGCCCTCTGCTTTGATTGGTCAACCCGTTCCCTGTTCCCACCCTCGTCCCCCGGTCCTGGACGTTTCAGAGCACAGAGAACAGAAAGGCTGCAGAAAGAGATGACGATTAATGTGAAACCAGTGAAACAGTAATAGAAAATCAAACACAACTCTAAGCTGGCAAAAAACTTGACTGGCAAAGATCCAAAGGTGATCAACCAAACACATCCAATGCTGATGTTTCGGATCTTAACCCCTCTTTTTTGTTTCAGTCCCAGGTAGGTGACGGGATGAACAACGGCCAGGTAGCGCTCCACACAGGTGAGGATGTGAAACAGAGTCTGGCCGAGGGAGGTGACCCACCAGATGTAGAACCCCAAAGAGATCAACTCTAGACTACTGTAGAAGGCTCCACAAAAATATAAGGTGAACCCAAAGAGTTCGTTCAGCTGCATGGCGACGCAGTGGCAGGTGAAGATGTCGGAGTGACTTGTTGAAGCCGTGGAAGTGGAGCGCTGTTTCCTCCATCGCTGGAAACCCAGGTAGAGGACGGAGATGAAGACAGGGAGGAGGAGGAGGTTGGTGACGGAGAAAGCCATGAAGATGTAGATGGTCAATTCGAGCCTGTGGCATTGGTTCAGATCCAAGGAGGAGTTCAAGGAGGAGACGTGAGTGAAGGAAGAGGAGTTGACTGACATGTTTCCATACATGGAGGCCTGGAGAGGAGAAGAAGAGGCAGAGGCAGATAAAGAATGTCTTTAAGGATACAGCTGCTCGAGGCTGAATCAGCAACACATCATTAAGTGCTAGATCTTACAACATAAACAAAAAATCCATTTTAGAAAATCAAAATCTGAATTTAGGTAAAACAATAATTGTCCAACAAATAAAATCTAAAAGCTGTGAGAAGACTTTAAATGTGCGAGACCTTCTGCGTCTGTCTAAACTCAAGTTAAAATGTCAAAGAATCAGTTCATAAAATATCTATGCAGCAGTGAATTCATGAATTCATCTCTCTGAAAACCAAAAAGAACAAAATGAATCTGTTTATTCTGAAAGAATCCCACCTCAGCAGAGTTTCTTTCTGATCGTCCTTCTCCTGTTTCTCCAAACTCTGACTGCTTGTTCACTGAATCTGATCCAAATGTGTCTCCGTACATATCTAATGACGTGTGACGAACAGGTGAGAGCAGGGCTGTGGGTTTCTTTGCAAATCATATTTCATTATCTTTTTTTTTAACGGTAAATCACACAAGCAAATGTATTTTTGTCATTATTGTGTCGCAGGCAGGTCAGCAGCACCAGTATTTGAATATGAATCATCGGTGCATCAGTTTGTCATCTGTGCTGCATGATTTGTATAAAGATGACGAGATACAGTGAAAACAATCAAACACACAGTGTAAGTGATTATTTGACACTTTTTTATTCAAACAAAGAGAGATCATGCATCCTTATAGCCTGCAGCGATATCACTAATCCTACAGTATAGAGTAACACAATATACATTCTTTGCAACAGGACAAAATTTATGATGACTTTATGATGTTCTGCAAAAAATCAAATTATTTATTCTCGTATAAAAAGAAAGAAAGTCCACATATATGAGACCAAAAGTCAATGTTGACTCATTTTGACATTTGAACTTAATTGGACGGAACATCATGTCACAACACTGAACTCCAAACAGTTAGTTTTGTTTTCTGATTTTAACCATGTTGTTATTATTATTATTATTATTATTATTATTATTATTATTATTATTGTTTGGACTTCCCAGATAGCATAGCAACATAGATTCAATGTTGGTCAGTTATCTGGGAATTGGTTTAATTAATGTTATTTAAATGTTGGTTCAAACAGCAATTATTTGAAGTTGAACTAACATTGATTAATCTATTTTTCATCATTGAAATAACTTATTATTATTTCAGGGTGCAAACCTGATGAAAATTCAATGTTATATTTCAGTGTTGATCAGCGTTGATTCAATGTTGGTCTGCTATCTGTGTGGATAAGCAGTAATATCATATGAAATAAATATGTGATTTACATAAAGATTTAATTACACAGCACTTTTTAAAACTCGAGTCAAGCGAGTCACGACAAAAGCATTTAGGTAAAGAACAGAAGAATTGTCTCTTACATTTATTCAGTTTTACATCTATTGAAAGATTTCTGCTGCATGGCATAATTACACCACACTATACAACTCAAATAAATATACAATAACAAGCCAAAAACTCAATGTACTTCTTTAAAATAACAATCATTTTACAAATAATCATAAATAATTTCACACCTTGACTATTTTAATGTTTGGTTTTCTTGACGTAAAGCAACATCGTGTAACTTTTCTCCGATAAACTGACGTCTGTTAAATTCGGTTGATGCTACACTGACTGTGTCTCTGTCATTTAACTTTGTGCTCCGGGTCGGGAGAAGTACGTAATGCTTATTTTAATTAGTCATCCTGATTCAGTGTTTTGTTTACAACACTGTAGTTTTCCCGCTCGGTGTAGAAACAGAAGAGGTAACACCAAACTGCTGGGCAGATCGAACCAATATGTAGTCATCAACACCAAACACATCTCGTGAAAGGCCATTGAAGTGTACCTCACACCTGCTAACAAATTTGCCAAAAAGCTTAACAATAGTGCTCCCATTATAGTCACGATGGTGTAGAAAGCCCTCTGCTTTGATTGGTCAACCCGTTCCCTGTTCCCACCCTCGCCCCCCGGTCCTGGACGCCTGAGAGCGCGGAGAACAGGAATGCTGCAGAAAGAGATGACAGTTAAAAACAAACCCGTGCTACAGGAATACAAGATCGAACTGAACTTAGCGCTGGCGAAAAAAACGACTGGCAACCATCCAAAGGTGATCAACCAAACACATCCAATGCTGATGTTTCGGATCTTAACCCCTCTTTTTTGTTTCAGTCCCAGGTAGGTGACGGGATGAACAACGGCCAGGTAGCGCTCCACACAGGTGAGGATGTGAAACAGAGCCTGTCCGAGGGAGGTGGAAGAACAGACACAGAACCCTGTCAAAGTCACATTTAGAAGATCCATGTAGCTGCCACAAAAATATAAGATGAACCCAAAGAGTTCGTTGAGCTGCATGGCGACGCAGTGGTAGGTGAAGATGTCGGAGTGACTTGTTGAAGCCGTGGAAGTGGAGCGCTGTTTCCTCCATCGCTGGAAACCCAGGTAGAGGACGGAGATGAAGACAGGGAGGAGGAGGAGGTTGGTGATGGAGAAAGCCATGAAGATGTAGATGTTCGTTTGAGTAATGAAGCATTCGACGAAAGGATTGAAGGAGGAGTTGGAGGAGAGGTCACCGAAGGAGGAGGACATGTTTCTATACATGGAGAGGCCGAGAGAACAAAAGAGTTTAGGACTGAAGAAAGTAAATACTGTCACATAAAAGGTTATTCAGTAATCATCGAAGACATTCAATTTCACTAAAGTTTTACCAAAACAGTTTTTATGGAAAACATTATCTAAAGTTCCAGGTTTATGTCATGTATACAGCATCTATAAAAGTTCCAAAGTGCTTCACCAAGAGACAGAATAAAAAATAAAAATATAAGAAAATTATAAACGCAGTTCAAAGTTGAGAATAAAGCTGGTTTTAGAGACAACGCTACTGAACATGCCCAATCATTTTATGGTAAATCTTAAAAAAGCAAACAAAAATCATTATTTTCTAAAGTTATTTCAAGGCCTGAAAAGTTTAAAGTCATGTAAATGAATGATTTTGTAACACCGATTTAAAGAAAAGAAAAAACATGCACAAAAAGTGTAAGAACGTAGAGCTGATCAGTGATGACTTCAAAACACGGGATCATCAATCAAAGAAGGTCATCCCTCATTAACTCAAAGAATATCAACATCTTATTCGTCATAAATACACATTAATGACTGAACACCCACCTCAGCAGAGTTTCTTTCTGATCGTCCTTCTCCTGTTTCTCCAAACTCTGACTGCTTGTTCACTGAATCTGATCCAAATGTGTCTCCGTACATATCTAATGACGTGTGACGAACAGGTGCGAGCAGGGCTGTGGGTTTCTTTGCAAATCATATTTCATGATCTTTTTTTTTTTTTACGGTAAATTACACAAGCAAATGTATTTTTGTCATTGTCGTGTCGCAGGCAGGTCAGCAGCACCAGTATTTGAATATGAATCATCTGTGCTGACAATCAAACACACAATTCAAATGATTATTTGGCATTTCTTTATTTTTACTTTTTAAAACTCGAGTCAAGTGTATCACAATAAAAGCGTCTTACTAAAGGCTCACGTCCCGACCAGGGCGCTACGCTCCGCTCATACAAACCGTCTAGTTGTACCCTCGCCTCTCGCAAAGCGAGGTCACTCTAAACTCTTCTCTGTGGTCGTCCCCAAATGGTGGAATGACCAACGGCTACTAGAACAGCAACATCCCTTTCTACCTTTAAAAAACTTGTAAAAACCTTTCTGTTTCCAGAATGCTTCCCTGCCTAACAAACCTAACAAAACTAACAAAACTAACAAAACTAACAACTACTCTGTGTCCTTTACACCTTTCTCAGCTTATGTCCTGCTCTGTAAGTCGCTTTGGATAAAAGCGTCTGCTAAATGCAATGTAATGTAATAATGTAAAAGCATATTTACACGTTTATATCTCTTACATTTATTCATATATACCTCTACTCCTCTACTAATTCACATAATCTATGTCTTACTGTAAAATATCAGAGTACTCTGTATGAGACCAAGAACGCGGTATTCTTTTTATACACCTTTATACTACCACAAGCTGACTCATGACAGCAATCTGTCATTTAAGATTCATCATTTAACCAGAAATTAAAACAATTATTTGGCATGATTACGTGACATCCAGCTGAAAAAACGCATAACTAGAGCCACGGTTCCACAACAGTGATTCATATAATTTACTATTGAAAACAGAGTTGTGCTGGTTATGGTAATTATATTCTTTTTCTGCCATATTCTGTAAACAGAGCCCTCCTTAATCTGACACAACGTCCTCATCCTGATCCTAATTTTCCTGCCCGGTGTAGAAACAGAAGCGGTAACACCAAACTACTGGGCACGTCGAAAAAGAATATAGACATCATCAGCACACAAAGGTAGTTTTGTTTGATTTTGTCTGAACTTGACATCACGTTAGCAAACAGATTTCCCGTTAGGCTTAACAATAGTGCTCCCATTATAGTCACGATGGTGTAGAAAGCCCTCTGCTTTGATTGGTCAACCCGTTCCCTGTTCCCACCCTCGCCCCCCGGTCCTGGACGCCTGAGAGCGCGGAGAACAGAAATGCTGCAGAAAGAGATGACGATTAATGTGGAAGCAGTGACACAGAAGTGGATAATCAAATTTAACTCAGAGCTGCCAGAAAAACCGACTGGCAACCATCCAAAGGTGATCAACCAAACACATCCAATGCTGATGTTTCGGATCTTAACCCCTCCCGCTTGTTTCAGTCCCAGGTAGGTGACGGGATGAACAACGGCCAGGTAGCGCTCCACACAGGTGAGGATGTGAAACAGAGTCTGTCCGAGGTTTGTGGAAGAACAGACACAGAACCCTGTCAAAGCGAGATCTCGAAGATCCATGTAGCTGCCACAAAAATATAAGATGAACCCAAAGAGTTCGTTGAGCTGCATGGCGACGCAGTGGTAGGTGAAGATGTCGGAGTGACTTGTTGAAGCCGTGGAAGTGGAGCGCTGTTTCCTCCATCGCTGGAAACCCAGGTAGAGGACGGAGATGAAGACAGGGAGGAGGAGGAGGTTGGTGATGGAGAAAGCAATGAAGATGTAGATGTTTGTTTGAGTAATGAAGCATTCGACGAAAGGATTGAAGGAGGAGTTGGAGAAGAGGTCACCGAAGTAGGAGGACATGTTTCTATACATGGAGAGGCCGAGAGAACAAAAGGACGAGAAAACACGTTAAACACGTCTCGTTAAAGGTTTGTCAGTAATCTAAAGACGATGAACCAGATCCAACATTTCTCTTCAGGTTAACTCGTTTAAACCAAAACAAGTCACACAAATTAACCTGTTTACATTAAATTACATTCCACATTAAGATAAGTCACATACATATTTTCATTATTATAATTCATTAAAAAAAACCCACCTCAGTAGATCGTCTTCCTGACCGTCGTCAGACTGACTCTCTTCTACAAATGCAGCTTCATCCTTATATACGTATATGTTCTTTTGTTTGTGACTGCGTGTTTTTGCATGTTGCATATGCACTTTTCACGGTACATTTAATGCAGGCAAATTCATTTTTCAGTGCAGTGTCAGCAGCACCATTATTTGAATACCATATACTATATACCATACTGACAGAAATATATAAAAAAAAAAAACACGCAAAGATTAACAATCTTCCTCAGCACTGACTTTACAGCACTAACTGTACACTCACATAGATACTCATTAATCAAAGAGACCCGACAGTTCACTTCACATTTGAACACACACTTTATTATTATGACATTTATTCTTAATGTCAATACAGTAATTTCATTATGCTACAGTGTTATACAATCACACACACACACACACACGTTACAGTCTTCATTTTAAACATTCCTACAAGATTATCATCTAATTTTTGATTTTTAACAGAACAAAAAAGTGAGAAAAAATTAATATTAATAATATAATAATTATAATAAGAAGCAGAGCGTTTAGCCCGCCAGACTTTGTTTACTTGCTCAGATTTGGTCGTTTTCCTGGTGTGTGTTCTTGCTTGCGTCAAGTGTCAAAAACAGAACAGACGTGGAACGTCAAGCGTCGAGACTTGACTAGAATGGTCGCGTATTGGTTTTCACATTAAGCATGACCCTGCTGGCAAGTGTGTCGTGGACAAAAATGCATTTAATTTAAAAACTGTACTTTTGAGTTGAAACAAATGTCGGTAATTTCAATAAACTACAAGTTAAAAAATTTTTGTATCGAGACAATATCGAACAGTGACCTCAGGTGACCTTAACGATTCGGATGAGTAATATCACTAATGCTGCTACTCAGACTGTTGCTGCTAAAGACTACTGCTATTACTGCTAATACAAATATTCAACTAATGCTACACTTCAGTAATAGGTGAGAAGGGTCCATTTATAATTACCATAGTCACCACCTAGTACAAGCTAAGGATGACCTTGTATACTATAGTAACCAGCAAGAATGGTGAATTCAGCAGATAAGATTTGTAAAATGTGGCTAACACAGTAAGTGCCAAAAACTTCAGTTCCTCAAATGGCTGGCTCTAGAAGTGAGTCAGTCTTCAAATGATATTACGGCTTAAAGTTATGCAGAATTAAGAGCATTCCCGCTTTGATTGACTGGTGGGAGCTGTCACAGGTGGCTTGTTTGACCAACCAAGCTTCCTTCACACTGCCTCAGCTCCACCCACGCTGCTGCACAGCGGTTTTCCCGCCCTGTGTAGATACAGCAGCGGTAACACCAAACTGCTGGGCAGGCTAAACCAAATTCCAGATGCCATCACCACGCATCCATCACTGGAACTGAACAATGCTGATGCATCTAGAATAATACAAACAAGGAGATAAGAACCACAGCACTGCCATTATTGCAGTGACCATGTGGAAAGCCCTCTGCTTTGATTGGTCAACTTGCTCCTCAACTCCACCCACATCTCCTGGCCTTGGACGAATCAGAACATGGAGAACAGAAAGACACTACAGAAAGAAACGACAATTATAGAGAAGACTAAGTTGCAGACAAATGGGATCATGGGAAAGTTAGGGTCATATAGAGCCATTACACCTATCCATCCAAAGCACAGCAGCCAAACACACACAGCGTTGACGTTTCGGATCCTGACCCCTGCTGACCGTCTCAGGCCCATGTAAGTGACGGGATGAACAACAGCCATGTGGTAGGTGACGAAGTCGGAGAGGCTGGTTGTTGTGGTGGAACGCTGCTGCTGCTGCTGCTGCTGCTGCTGTTGGTGGTGACCCAGGTAGAAGACGAAGATGTAGAGAGGGACGACGAGGAGGAGTTTTGTGATCGTGAAGGCATCAAGTATTAAAACTGAAACTCTGGAGTCAAAGCAATGGTAGAATAGGTGATAGACGGAGGAGTTGAAGGAGTTGACCAACATATCTGTTTGGATGGTTGCCTGAAGTAGAGACAGAGTGTAAAGTCTTCAAGTCACATTTTAAAAATGACATTACAACACAACTATTTTCTCAGGTTTCTGCAGTGAAAACTAGCAATAGAAATGTTCAACCTAGCAAAGAATGGCTTATTTAGACATCCAGCAGTTACGGAGCAACATGATCACTGATTTGGAAATGTGTTTTGTCACCTGAGTCCAATATTTACTCTCTTTTAGCTCTGTTTTTGGTCACCACCAACCTCTGGAGTAGGTAGAGTAGTCTGTCAGTGTCAGTGTCATTAAAGCCAGACACAATGCATCCAGTAGTTCTTGAGATATTTCCATCTGGACCAACCAAAAAAACATGCAAACGTTCAAAAAATGAGTGAAATGGACAAAAGTTTTTGTAGTTTTAACAACAACTTGCATAAAGTCCCGGTGTTTCTCGGAAAAATACCTGCTGGAACCTGTGGTTTTAATCTTGTGTGTTCTTGTGAGTTTGTCTTAAAATCAAACTCTGGACTGGAGGTGGGAATTTATTTATTTATTTATTTGTATAACACTAATCACTGCATATTCATATGTTGAAGATGTTGCCACACCGGTAGCACCTGCAGGTTGTTAGAATTCAAATGACCTCCAAACACAGCAGAGTTTATTCAAATGAAATAGTGCTGCAAACAGAGTTTGTGTTTGCATAGTTATTGTTTGTCACATCCCACACGGCAGGCAAGAAATATCCAGGACTTAACCACAAAGATTGCCCTCTGTTCCCTGGGGACAATTTAAAAGTTGCCACATTGGGGTAGTTCAATTCAGTGTATATAGCACCAAATCATAACAGAATCTCATGACTCCTTCTATAAAAAGTAGGTTTATACTGAACTTTTTACAATATTATTAACAGATTCCAACAATTCCCCATCATGAGCAAGCTCTTAGCAACAGTGGGAAGGAAACCCTTCCTTTAAGAGGCAGAAACCTCGATCATCTCGCATGGTAAATGATCAGACAAGTGGAAAAAACACACTTAAACACGTAAAATTCTTTGATGAAAGTAGAGTGAACCATCTGACTTCCTTCTCCGTCCACCGAGCTGCAAGTGAACATTTCAGTTATCCTTGAAACAGGTGTGTACTTGGGTAGTGCTAGAGGTTTTGGGGAAACTGTTACTATTTCTTTCTTGTGTAGTTAAGGTGTAATTAAGATTTGTATTTTTTTAGACTTGTATGTTTTTACCTGCATCTGTTTACATTTTGGCAATCCTGCATCATGTTTTCCAGCTTTGGGCACTATTAGTCCCTGTTTGTACTTTGAACTATGAAAAAGTCAAAGTATTAAAGGAATTTAGGGGATTTGAAGTTACATAGAGCGTCCAGAGGTAAACAAGAATATAATCAGTCGAAGGTGTGTCTTAGCTGCCAGGTGTGGATGAGATTCACCCTGAGATGCTGAAGGCTTTAGGCATTGTTGGGCTTACAGTACATGTCTTTTCATTGTCACATGCAGGAAGGGGAATTACCTATGGAGTGTCAGACTGGGGTGATTCCCATTTTCAAAAAAGGGGTATCAGAGGGTGTGCTCCAATTATCAGGGTATCACACTGCTCACCTTTCGAGGAAAGTTTATTCTAGGGTACTAGAAAGGAGGCTCAGGGCGATAGTCGAATCTTAGATTCAGGAGGAGAAATGCTGACTCCCACCTGGCCCTAGTAGCTTGAGATGTTGACATATTTCAGTCCTCGTATCTTGTGTCCACTCTCCTGATGTGTCACTACCATGGACATGGAAGTCTCTGGAAGATGAATGTCAGAAGAACATTTGCCTTCTGTGATCTATAGTCGACAGTTGTTGTTTATTGGCTTGATACAACATGCAAAACAGCTGCTGCTTCCATTGGTCGCTCTGACCCATGACCATCATCGGTAACCCACAGACTAATGCATTTCTGTATATTTGAATCAGGAACCAGTGAACAGCAGTCACTGACTTTGGAGACAGAAGAAGGACGATCACGAACGCTGCTGACAAGGTTGGACAAGTTACTCCATGATTATTACCAAATATGTTCCTGTGGGTGTAACAGTGACTTTAATTTGGTGTTATTTAATTGGTGATCTCGAGGTTAGCTCGGTGTTATCTTAAACGTGGTGTCAGTCAGACTTGAGAAAAATTGTTGATTGTTGAGTTTCATACCGAGGTTGCCAAATTCCAGCTCTTTGGGTCATGGTCAGAGCATGCCATCTAAAAATCTCGAGGTTAACTCGGTGTTATCTTAAAGGTGGTGTCAGTCAGACTTTGGTCAGAGCATGCCATCAAATAGTTTCAACTCTTTTCAAATCAATTCAGTTTTATTGATACAGTGCCAAATCAAAACAGAGATGATCTCTTGAATGCATCGTTTGAACAAGTGAAGGGGCTGAAGTGTTGAAGTTGTTGCTGTATATTAATGCTGTCCCTCTCTCTCTCTCTTGTCCATCCAGTCATCCAAACAAACAGACATGTCAGTCAATTCCTCCACCAACTCCAGCAGTTCCCATCAGTCACATGATAGTTTGATGACTAAAGAGTGCGCTTACACCTTCACGGCCATCTTCATCGTCTACATCCTCCTCCTGCCGCTCTTCATCCTCGTCCTCTACATCGGCTACCAACGATGGAGGAAACAGCGCTCTGTTGCCACGGCACCGATGACCAGCCACTCAGACGTCTTCACCTTTCACATGGTCGTCCTGGAGCTGATCAGTACCTTTGGGTCTTCTTTCTACGGTTATGGCCTCTATGCTAATCAACTAAAGGAAATGTTATATGGGCTGTACCTCTACCTCATGAGCTCACCTGGACAGACTCTGTTTCACCTCCTCACCTGTGTGGATCGTTACCTGGCTGTCGTTCATCCAGTCACCTACCTGAGGCTGCGACAGGCGGGCGGGGTCAGGATTAGAAATATCAGCATTGGGTGTGTTTGGTTCGTTTGCTTTGGATCACTCGGTATATCAATGTTGAGTAAAACTTTTTACGTCATCTTCAGTTCCTTGCTCTTGTGTCTGTCCTTTGTTGCCGTCTGTTTCTTCAGCCTTTCTGTTCTTTGCGTTCTGATTCGTCCAGGGCCAGGGGAAGTGGGCGGGAACAGGAGGCAGGTCGACCAATCAAAGCAGAGGGCTTTCCACACTATGACGGCAATAACAGGGGCTCTGTTGTTGAGGATCTTGAGCCTCCTGGTGTCTTCTGCATTATATTTTTCATTAGTGAACATCAATGATGTTTGTTTGAAAGAGTGGGCTCTGTCCTGGTTCGCTCTGCCCAGCAGTCTGGTGTTACCTCTGCTGTTTCTACACCGAGCAGGAAAACTACCAGGCTGCGAACGCAACACTGCGTCAGCCTGAGAAAACTGCAGTACAAATTTTAATTGAATTTCATCAGTCATCACGTTCTATGTCATGAAAAAAGTTTGCTTTGTATCCAGAGTTAGAATGTAAAAGTACACATGAATGTAAAATTAATAAGATTCATCTTAAAATTGTAAAATTGTTAGTATGGTCATAAACATCGATACAGTCAGTTACATATTTAAGTACAAAGCATTATTGTCATTTTAAATAATGCTGTATGTCATTTAAGGAAGCAGAAATTTACTGTATAAGATGAGAAATAAGTTTAATTTCTCATTAATGGCAGAGTTTCAGCATACACATTTGAATGTAAACATTCATGTGGCACTAATAAGTTTTAACTTAAAATTACAAAGAAACGTTAAATTGTTAATATGGACCAACACATGTATACTATGAACTTATTTAATTACAGATCATTCTTGTCATTTTGCATAAATTTGTAATTTTTAAGAAAATACAAAAATATAGAAATAACTTTTATTAAATAAGGATAATACTTAAATATACAGATAATTCTGTAATTTAAAATGTTTTGTATACAATTTTCCAAAACAGCAAATTACCGTAAAAATTTACAGTTATTTTCCATCATTTAGGTTGCGCAATTTTCATGTGACACTAATAAGATTTACCATAAAATTATAAAGAAACGTTAAATTGTTAGTGTGGACAGAAACATCTATACCATGAACTTCTTTGATCATTAATGTTATTTTACAAAAGTTTGCATGTAATTTAGAAAAGTAGAAAAATACTATAAATAACATATAAATATAAATATAATATACATATAATATAATATACAAAAATTAGAAATAACTTTTATTAAATAAGCATAATACTTAAATATACAGATAATTCTGTAATTTAAAAGGTTTTGTATACAATTTTTCAAAACGGAAAACTACTGTAAAAAGTTATTTTCATCAGTACAAAATTTGTGTGTTTGTAGCCATTAGAAACAACATCAGAATGAATATGTTAGTTTGAAGAGGTAATTTCTATGACATAGTTTATGAATGTGACGAATCGTAAAGCAGAGCTGTGTGATGAGGTTGGCTAGCAGAGAAAGATCGGGACTTTTGGGTATCTAATATATATATATATACTATATCTATACTATATTATATATATATATATATATAAGGTGTGTAAATATATAGGAATCAGGTTATGAAGGATCCTAAAGGTGAAAAAACAGTGTGGTATCCATTTTTTCAATAGTCATAGAAAATATATCATCTCTTGCCAAAGTAGATTTAGTCCCTATGAGGAGAACCTCCGTTTTATTCCTGTTAAATTTGATTTATTTTCCAGTAAACCTTCAAAAAAGGAAGTGTGTTTGCAGGTGGGAAGTATGCTTGGTAGAGAGGCGGAGTTGTAAAAGTCTTGTTCATTTTCTCCTGAAGTGCAGAGGTTAAATGTGAAACTATATACTTTGTTATACTAATATATACTTTGTTTTATTTTAGCTACTTTAATTTGAAAGATTTTCTTATGCAGTTTCATGCTCTTTGTGTACAAAATGTTTTATATTTATTTCGTTGTATCTTTCAGCGACAGCGCTCTGAGGCTGAGAGAACACACACAGGTGTTCTGGGCACATTACACATTATACTGTCTGATTTGAATAGGCAGCAGTCGTATTCAAATGGACTGATTTGAAAGAAAGCAGTGAAAGTCAACAGTGCTGCTTCACAAACTAAAACACAGAAACACTAAACAAAAAAGAAAGAACTGCATTTAGGTTTGATTGTGTACTATGTTTGTATTGATGTAGCATTCAGTGTTTTAGCTCTGTCTGTGTTATTCCTTCAGCAAACAGCTCATATGTTCTAAAATAAACTGAATATATATATTTCAGGTTTTGTGTCACCTTTCTCGTGAAAAACTGTGTCATATAAGAAGCTATGAAGCAGAAAATAAATGTCTCAGTAAAACACTGGCAAGCCGGTGAGAATATAATGAGTTCAGAAGGTATCTGGTCATGAATGAAAATATTGGACTCATAGATCTTTACTTGACAGATCTGCACGAGGAGGATCCCAATGATATGTTTTAATGGTTAAAGACAATGAATGAACTTTGACCAGGTAATGGTGCAGCAACTCAAAGCTCACCAAACTCATTTGGTCTTGTTGTCTGGTGAACTGTAAATTGCCGTCCCCTGAACCATGCTGCTAGGAGTTTGGTGAGGATGAGATGAAATATGTCCCAAAAGAAGCATCGAAGGTTAGATGATGGAGAGATGGAGTCAGCCTCATTGAAGAAACCCAATGGACAAACATGCTTCTTTTACTTCCATCAATTCACAAGTTCTATTTAGTGTGGAACGCTTAATAGCTGACCGTCCGCTTTAATATTGTGAGGATATCTCCATGTGACTCTTATATACCATGCATGATGCCTTGAGCCTGTATAATATTTGATATTTTCATGAATATTATATGTGAACACTCCCATAGACCACCATTCAAACAAAGTACTGCAGTAAAATATTCGCCTTCATCAATCCTTCTTTCCTTCATCACTTGTTGTGTTGGTGTTCTTCCTGGATCTTGCAGCCACGTCCAGACACAGCCAGTTGGAGCATCCACGAACTTTTATGCAAAGACGTTCTTACTAATAATAAAATAAATAATAATAATAATAAAGAGCGACGTGAATAATAAACCACACAATGAGGCAGAACTGCAGAATCACAATCAGAAAAAGGTTTATCAAAAGTATATTCACATACATAGAATTTGGTGTCATTGGTGCAAAACAAAGAGTCTCTACCACAAAAATAAATAAATCATATATAATATAAAAATAACAATATATATATAACATATAGGAAAGATAACGAAAATCAAGTATTAAAAGTATAAATAATATAAATATATACACAATATGTTTGTAGATGCAGGTATGAAAATATTTCAAATAATTCTCACTTTTAATAGTTTTAATACTTGAAACAGTGACTTCAAACTTCAGGCTTCATTTTCTGTGTTCACCCTCTTGGAGTGGTGCGATTTCTCTGGAAGATTAATTTGCCTTCTGTGATTAATAGTTGATAGTCGTCATATATTTGTTTTACCCTATGCAAAACAGCTGCTGCTTCCATTGGTCGCTCTGACCATCATCGGTAACCCACAGACTAATGCATTTCTGTATATTTGAATCAGGAACCAGTGAACAGCAGTCACTGACTTTGGAGACAGAAGAAGGACGACCACGAACGCTGCTGACAAGGTTGGAAAATTCCTGATCATATTTTCTCATGATCAAATAACAACGTCTTTAATTTGGCACCCTTTAATATCTCTAATAATATTTATCTAAAAGACATAAAAGTATTAGTTCAGTGTAATATGATAATTCGTATAATAAAATGTTTTGGTACCTGGTATTTCATCTGCTTTGGATGTATGATTGTTAGAGTGAGTGAGTGATATGCAGCTGTTTTGAACATGTGTTATGTTGCTGTTTCTCCTTGTATCTTGTGTTAATGGTGTCCTTGCCTTTCTCCATCTGTCCATCCAGTCATCCAAACAAACAGACATGTCAGTCAATTCCTCCACCAACTCCAGCAGTTCCCATCAGTCACATGATAGTTTGATGACTAAAGAGTGCGCTTACACCTTCACGGCCATCTTCATCGTCTACATCCTCCTCCTGCCGCTCTTCATCCTCGTCCTCTACATCGGCTACCAACGATGGAGGAAACAGCGCTCTGTTGCCACGGCACCGATGACCAGCCACTCAGACGTCTTCACCTTTCACATGGTCGTCCTGGAGCTGATCAGTACCTTTGGGTCTTCTTTCTACGGTTATGGCACTTATACTAATCAACGAAAAGAAATGCAATACGGGCTGCACCTCTACCTCATGAGCTCACCTGGACAGACTCTGTTTCACCTCCTCACCTGTGTGGATCGTTACCTGGCTGTCGTTCACCCAGTCACCTACCTGAGGCTGCGACAGGCGGGCGGGGTCAGGATTAGAAATATCAGCATTGTGTGTGTTTGGTTCGTTTGCTTTGGATCACTCGGTATATCAGTGCTCAGTGAAACTTTTTACATGGTCTATTTCATGTCGTTCTTGGTCTTCTCCTCTTTTGCCGTCTGTTTCTTCAGCCTTTCTGTTCTTTGTGTTCTGATTCGTCCAGGGCCAGGGGAAGTGGGCGGGAACAGGAGGCAGGTCGACCAATCAAAGCAGAGGGCTTTCCACACCATCTTTGTAATAATGTGGGTTCTGTTGTTGAGGTTGTTTAGCACTCTGCTTTACATTGCATTGTATACTTTCAATAAAAACGATTCTAGTTGTGTAGTGATGTGGGCTCTGTCCTGGTTCTCTCTGCCCAGCAGTCTGGTGTTACCTCTGCTGTTTCTACACCGAGCAGGAAAACTACCAGGCTGCGAACGCAACACTGCGTCCGCTTGACAATGGAGTTAGAGCAGCGTAAACGAGGTCTGATTGAACTTTAGTTTAATCAAACTACCTTTTAAACTCAAAATCATATTTATGTCCTAGTGGAATAGCCGTACAGACAGATAACTGTAGCTAGCAATGATTCCATTTGAAATTTGATTGTATTCATCTTGTTCTCTGTTTGTATTGGTCTTGTATGTTTTAGCTCTGTGTGACTCTTTCACATATGTTTGAAAATAAACAAAATATTTCATGTCCTGTGTCGTGTGTCTGATGAAAAGGATGAAACGATTTCAGTCCCCCAAAATTACAATGAAAGTCAACACTAACATGCTTTTTGGGTAATGTTTACCTTAGTTTAGCATGTTAGGATTTGCAAACTTACATTTGACGATGGGTATATCATTAGCTTTGAAGGTGTTTCAACGTATTGAACAAAGCTATACACTGACCCTCGAATTGATTGATCAGATTAAAGGGGCTCTCTTCAAAGAATATATGTAAATATAATATATATACTCAGTTTATCATTCGTGTAGAAGATTCTCTTCTACAGAGCCCATCGTGTTGAACTGCCATGTTTCTACAGTAACTCAGAGAAGACAATCTGTCTTTATTATATCTGAACTATGAACTGTATTTTATCAGCTGATCATGTGCGTACTATTTTCAGACAGCAGTGTGCAAGTGTCAGCCAGAGGAGATTATTAATGAGTGCTTATATTTACATAGGAAGATAATGACTGTGGATTCTTTGCATGTTCCGATCACCCCTTTAGATGTGGTCAGTTTCCATGTTCTGCAGGGAAATACTCTGCTCAGAGTGCAGGATCAGTACCAGAGCCACCTCCCTTCATCAACATATCATGTCTGTGATAACTGAGTGATAGTGAACAGATATAACAAGATACTGATGTGAGGATGAAGCAAAAAAAAAAAAAGAGATCCTGCAGTGGTTTTATTGTCAAGAACTATTGTTCAATATTTTACATACATCAGCTCAGTTTTACATACAGTATATGACAAGTTTATGGGAACTAAACTGACTGATTTAAACGTATAAACAGCCGAAAGTTTGATGAATGAAGAGACGACTTGACTGTTCTAACAGTGACGATCACAAGGACCAAATATAACAATGTAAATATAAACATACAGCTAGCAAACTATGATATACAGCAACCCAAGTAAAGAATAAATATATAGAACCTCAAATATAATATATAGAACCACAAACACAATATATAGAACCACAAAGACAATATATAGAACCAGAAACACAAGTTCTTTTGAGAACAGCAACTACCACTGTGACTTCTCCACATAATAATCTAAAGTAGCCACATAGTTAGCCGGGCTGAGTGTGAGCTCGAAGCACCGGGGGAGTGTTAGTGTTTGTACCACAGCAAACGTTTTGGACCACCAGGAAGAAGAAGAAGAAGGTTTTCAGACCTGGCGAGTTTTTGGTCATCAATATAAGTTACAATTACTGTATTTTAGTTATCTGCATTATTACTAATGAAATAAGGTTTTCTTATTTTTGGAAAAGAACTTGGAAGTTCATGTTTCACTCACTATATTCTTGACTTCTTATCCTGATTAAGTGCTCTGCCTACAACATGCCAGTTTGCCTGTCTTGTGTAGAAACAACAGAGGCAGAACCAGACTGCTGGGCAGAGTCAACAAGATTCCAGTGTCCATAAATGCACACAGATGTTCTCTATGAATCGACGGCACATTGGACAAGCCAAAACCAAGGAGAAGCCCGAAAAACCTCAACAGCAGCGTCACCATTATAGCACAGATGATGTGGAAAGCTCTCTGCTTTGATTGGTCAACGCGTTCCTTGTTCCCACCCACGTCCCCCGGCCCTGAACGAGTCAGAACACGGAGAACGGAAAGGCAACAGAGCAATATGATAATTACTGAGATACCCATCATGTAGAGAAGTGGGATGACAGGAAATTCAGGCAAGTACAATCCTGTTAACCCAACCCATCCAAAGCACAGCAGCCAAACACAAGCAATGCTGATGTTTCTAACCCTGACCCCGCCTGTTTCTCGTAGCCGCATGTAGGTGATGGGGTGAACGACAGCCAGGTAGCGCTCAACACAAGTCAGGCAGTGAAACAGAGTCTGTCCAGGGAATGTGATGCCGGATACAAGCATCCCCAATCTTAACAACGTCACACTAAAGATGTAAATGCCCAAACATGTGACGAGGGATGCAAAGAGACACAAAATTTCCACAGTGATGAGGTGGAAGGTGAAGAAGTCGGAGTGGCTCGTTGACTGCCTTGCAGGCGCAGACGGCTGATGCCTCCATCGTTGAAAACCCATGTAGAGGATGAGGATATACACAGGGAGAAGGAAGATGTTGGCAATGGTGTACGCGGTATAGATGACAATGCTGGCTATGTATTTCGCGCATTCTTCATACAAAGAAAGGGGGAAGACATGGGTAACATTGAGGGTGGATGAAGACATCACGGACATGGCCTGTGGAAAAGATAAAAAGAAAGAACAATTTCACATGCGTCAAAAGTTGCAACATTAAATTAACACTTATGCTGATGATGGTCTTGTTTCCCTGCGCCATGCAAGAACCAAAAATACAGACAGATTTGTTCTTAAAGAGTACGTATGAAGGATTTAAGGGATTCTTTGAATTTCCTCTTTGCCACTCATAAAATCTGAGTGGTCCAGACCTGACATAGCTTTTGAATGCCTTAATTGTGATGAATTTGGAAATTAATTTGCCTACGCACCAACTTCATTCAAATTAATTTGATCATATAACAGGAATATGGATCTGTGATATTGTGGCTGTGATGCTGTTTTAGTCTGTTCTCCTCATGACTTTATAACCCCCAAGACACATTTTTCCTGCCAGATTTAAATTAATTTATACATTTTGAAAATTGACTCTCTAACCCCAGGCCAGCTTTTTGACTCACTGACTATTAGAAGTATAATTTAATAGTATATAAAGTCACTAGTAATAATAATAATGAAGTGTTCATATATGTATAATAGTAGAAATAAATATAAAAGGTATTTGAAACAGACCTTTTCAGCTGTATTCTCCACACTGGTGAAGATGTGTCCCTCTCCTGTTTGACTGCCAAACCCGTGTATTCGTCAGAACACAATGGATGATATAGGAGTGTCTAGAACATGTGGAAAGTAAACAGATTTGCATTTTACATAACAACCGTTGGCCACCCAGGTAAATCTGATTTGTGTCGTCATGGACAGGGGAAACTTTGCATTTGCAGGCTTTAGGTGTGAAGGTGATAGTGCTTTGCTTTTGGTCCAGAGCAAGATGTCAACTTCTGTCCAGATTGGCATTAGATTGGCTTCGCTTGAGTGGAGGATGTCATGGAGTCTGAATAGACCCTGTGGTGAGGGTGGCTGCCTTTAAGTAAAACCTCCAAAATGTAAAAAAACAAAAACAAACAAACAAAAAAAAACTCCAGGTTTGGAAGGAAGGGGAAACTTTCTTACAAATTGGAGCATCAGTCAAGACACGGAATAGGAAGAGTTCAAAATTGTCCTGAACAACAGTATATTTCCATCAGTTGCGTAGTACAGCATTGATGTTGCTTTGGCTTCAGTTACAGATGATGTGTGAGCTTCTCTTGCAGTCTTGAGCTTACAGCCACTTCAAACACCTTAACAGCAAAATGATTAACCACAACACTGTATCCACCACTTAACAACACCAAAAAAACAAACAAACAAAAAACACCATAGCAACTAGAGCTGGACCTATACATATAATATAATATAAGGGTATAAGGGTGACGGGCAATAAGTAACAACAAAACTTCAATATAGAAATAGTCTGAGGTAATTTAGGAAGTTTTCATGTACAACTAAAATGTAGAAGCCTCTACAAAGTCAGACAACAATGTCGAAACACTAACATATTTCCTTGTTTGTAGACTAATGGATGAGCCAGAGAGGACAGCTTCTTCAGAACTGAAGTGGACTCAAGGGTTAAATCTGGGGAAACTGGGAGATCCATGAAGATGTTTCACCTCTCATCCGAGAATAAGTGTCTTCAGTTCTGACTGACTGGTTGGGAAAACCAGGTATTTACCCTTGGCGGGATTGTTAACAAGGTCATTGTTTTATGTTTTAGAGGGATTAAAGGACGGCATTGTAGATGTGTGATGTCTGAAAATCTACAACCAAGACCATTTGCCGCAGGTTTAACCCTTTTCAAAGAAAGATGACCTGGATGACCGAGAACCTTCACAGACCCTCATATACTATCTACGACGCCTGAGCAAAAAACTAAAATACCCTAGCAATAACTAATGTCACTAATCTCACCTATTCTGACCATTGTGTTTATGTTAGCATCTGTCATGCGATTGAGTTCTTGTGAGTTTTAACTCAGATTCAAGTTACGACAAGAACATGCTAGTATTCCTGCCCTGTATACAAACAGCAGTGGTAGAACCAGGCTGCTCGGCAGACAGAGCCACATTCCAGTCAACAGAGCCACACATTCATTTCTTCCAACTGCTGCCTTGTAGTCGAAAATGATATTTATAATCAGTAGCCCACCCATCCTGAACTTCAGTGCTCCCAATATGGCCAAGATGGTATAGAGAGCCCTCAGCTTTGATTGGTCAACCTGTCCCTTATGTCCACCTACTTTCCCCAGCCCGAGGCGCCACAGGACACAGAGGACTGAAAGGCTGCAGAAATAGATAATAGTTACAGTGATGGCAAGTAAGGAGAAAAACAGAATGTTGGGGTAATCAGGGAAGTACAAAGCTGTTAAACCCATCAAACCAAAGGACAGCAGCCAAACACAACCACTGCTGATGTTTCTGAACTTTACACCACTTCCCTTTTTCAGTGCCAGGTAGGTGATGGGGTGAACAACAGCCAGGTAGCGCTCCACACAAGTCAGGCAGTGAAACAATGTCTGTCCAGGGTAAGTAAGGAAAATAAAATAATACCCAGCCACCAGAACCCTGGGATTACACATGTAGAGGCCAGAAAGTGTGAAGAAATTTCCCCAAATACTGATCATTTCTACGGTGACCATGTGGTAGATGAAGATATCAGAATGGTTAGCTGATCCTGCAGAGCACTGATGCCGCCACTGTCGGAAACCAATCCAGAGGACGAGGACGTAGAGAGGGAGAGGGAGGAAGGTGCTGAAGGTGAAGGCAGTAATGTTTATGAAGCCACTAGTGGATTCATAGCATGTTAAGAAGTGAGGATAGAGAGAGGAGTTTGAAAAGCAGATGCGACGGGATAGCAGGGAGACGTCGGAGGAGGAGTTGGCTTGCATGTTTGATGATTGAAAGCCTGAGGAGGAGAAGATACAAAGACTTCACAAGTCATGTTTTGGTACCAAGTTACCCCTAAATTACCATGCATGGCTGCGATGCATGTTAGACAATGATTGTGATTCCGTCAGTGCAGACTCCAGATCGTACAAACAGGGAAACAATTTAACTATGTAGCATTTTTACTCATGGTAGAAGCTCACAAGTTAACAAAGTCACATCACAGACTCATGCCTACATTTCGTGCCTAGAGTCATATAACTTTAAAATCAGTTCTACAGAAAGGAGGCTAAGTACTGGCACTTTCCCAGTAGTAACTTGTCTTGATTGTTTTAAGATCGTCACTGTTGCAAAGCAGGAGTAAACGGTAATACAGAGTTCATGCGGAGGTCAATTAGCAGTTCCAGGTTTTGAGTTAAATTCTGTCAATGTTTAATGAATTTGCAACAACAAATGTGTTATGAACAGGACACGTAATGCGACTGAATCACGTTTTCCATAAACAGGAAATCGTGTTACTCAATGTATCCCGCAAAAATGTTGATGCTGAATTTATCAGGAAAATGTTCAAGCACAGTGTACTTTTGTCAAAATAGTAATACAGATCTACTCCAGCAACTTCCATGCAATTTTTGTTTGGAGACATTCCGTATGTCTTTGTTGTTGTTTCCACCTCTAACAGAAACGTTTCTGTTTTTAAAACACACTAAATATATTCGTTAGTCATTAACGGGTTAAGTGTAGCTCTGTATCAGAACCTTTAATACTCAGCTGAAGATGATTTTACAATATGATTTCATCTGTACTAGCAGTCACTTGAAAAACAGTTTCTAGACTGAAGTTTCTCAAAATGTTGTCAGCATTTATGAATAATGTTAAATAGGAAGAGACTATTTCTGTTCAAACATCGGAGAGGGTCAGCAGTTTAGACACTGGTAAATGTTATTAAGGTGGAGAGGATCTACATTTGGTGATGGAGTACCATTAAATACATATACTACATATTTAGTGATAAACTTCAAAAGTACAAAATATACATTTCAAGATAATCTTTGTTGAAATTGATCTTGTACATATTCATACTTACATACATATACACACCAAAACTTGGCCGACTCACCCAAAGTGGACTTCACATCAAGTTTTTTTCTGTATTCTGTAAATCCAAATGTTGTCAAGTATCCTGAATCTAAACGTTATTAAATTTTAAATCCTTTAAACTAAGCGACCTCACGTACTGTACAACATTTATGTACGTGTCTAACAATGACGTGTCTTCTGTGAACAGATGTCCTGTGTTAATGATTTACTGTTGGTCTTTGTGTTGTTTTTGGTAGTATGGCAGGGAAATAAGCAGGTTGTTTGCATCCAACCACCGAAGTTAGCATTATACATTTTAATTTTCCACGCGGTGGTGTTTTTTCAGAAAAACATCACAATAGTACTAATGCTTTGTCATTTTCCTTTCTTTGGTTTTTCTAATATTTCCGCAGACACCATCACAGAGTTCATCACAAACTCCTGGTCCTGGTAAAGGATATAGATGCTTACCGCAGTCATGAGGTTAACTCTCGGTCCTGATGGGTCACTTTCCCCTCCTCATCAGGTACATGAGGGGTTGGACGAAGCTGCCGAATACAGAGAAAGACAGAGCGGCAGGAAGCAGCTGACACTGATAACCGTGCTTGGAGAGCCGACCTCGCAGTGGCACCGCCAGCACCGTGGGGAGGTAGTTCAACACCATCATTACCTGCACAGAAACGCACCTTCAGTCACTTCACCTCTTGAAAACTGGTGGTTTATGTTGAAAGAGATATGAATCATTTCAGGCATGTACTATACAATATCTTTAACCATGTGACGAGGTAGCAGCAGATCTACCTGGATGACCAGAACTGTAATAAAGGCTGTTTTCTTGGCCGGATCAAGTTGCCCTTTGGTTCCGTCACTTGGACCTGGCTGAAGTAAAACCTAAGCACGAGAACAACATGATACAATAGTACCACAATAATACATGAACAGATTCCACTTCATATTTTCATTACATGTTGAAGCCCATTTAAAATGTTCACAGTATGAAAACAACATGTGTGAAGGACATTTCATAGACCAGTGTTCCTCAAGCTTCTTCCATTGTGTACCACCTCAGCTCTCCAAGTACCACCATCTAAAACACAGCAGTGCAGGCCGATGCTGTTCAGCTACGTACAGTTCACACAAATCAAAATCCTGAACGGAACCAGTTCCAGATCCAGAGTTAATTTAGCTACGAGCTATGCACGTGAATGTTGTTATAGAAATTCGTATTATACCGGGGTGCAGATGTTTTAACTAGTGTGTGTCTTTTGCATGTCTCGCATTCTTCCCTTAGTTGGCCTCTGATTTACTGAGGCTGGCAGGGAGAGATAATTATAAATTAGTGGTACAAGGACAGGAGAGACAGGCTAGGGGAGTACCATGTGGATATAAAATATAGTGCTAATTCTTGAGCAGTAAACCAAACAGGAATATTATGATGTTATCTGTATCAGTGGGGAGGTGTCCGAGACAGCCCATTTTTAAAAAATGTATAAGAACCTATTGACAGAGCTCCTCAAGGAGCCTTTTCTCTGTAACCCCTTCTGTGTGTTGCACTGTTAAACGCTCCTTCTTGTACAAGAATAATACATTAAACTTTGATACTTTGAATCCAGCCCTCCTTATTCAAGGGCTCTTCTTTAAAATTCTCGTAACAAATGTGACTACATATCACGTTTTTCATTCAAATGTTGTAGTGTTAGGAGAGTATAATGTGTTTTTTAAATTCATTTATTTCATTAACAACATATTTCATCGATTCTTCCAAGTACCACTACAGGAAGATCATGTACCACCAGTGGTAAATATACCATAGTTTGAGAACCAATGAAAAAGACATTCACATATTTTATACAACGCGTGATGAAAAGGAACCAAAAGTAAAAAGTTCTCTACATTTCACGTATGGTTGCACGTGGTTACTTGTGAAATGATTCGTGATAATCTCACACGATGTAAGCACATGTGCATTTACATGTAACGATACACGTAAAACAAACCTGAATATTTAATTTTAATGTTTACCAACTGTTCAGTCTATTAAAAAGCAGCCCAATTTTATCTTGAGATGAGTTATATCAGAAGCAAAAAGTAATTAAATTTTAAACAAAACTAGAAAATAAAACTGTATTTTTTGATGTTGATAGACCACCTACATGTCAAAGACATCAAGTATATGTGCAGCAGCAGACTGACCTGCAGGATGCGAACGCAGCAGAAACCCTGCAGCAGCAGCAGGATCAGGAAGAGGATCGGGAAAGCGAACACCAACTTTAAGATGTTACAAACACAGAAGAGCAAAGTCAAACCCCAAACCAGAGGGAGAGCACGGAGACGAGTCCGCACAGAGTTATACCTGGAGGCAGATGGAGGTAGTTTACAGGTTTAATCACAGTCTGATGAGTGGTAACCCTCATATACAATCACTGAATGTTTGTTGTATCTCAGACCTCAGGTATACGACAGGATGAACCACTCCCAGATATCTCTCCAGACAAATACATGCCTGAAACAGAGGTCGACCTGTGAAGGGGAATCACCAGTCAATCCATCAATGCATCCATCAAAACTCAAGCTGAATTCACTTTGTAAAGAAATGCAACAGAGGACGGAGTTCACCTGCACTGAGCAGACCATAGAAGAAGAGGTTGAACGTGAACAAAAAGGTGCTTCTGATGACGTAATAATTGAGCGGACGCAGGAAACAAAGCAAAATGTACGCACACTCCAGCGACGCCAAGTTCAGAGTAAAGACCTACAACAGATCATCACAGACAATAGCATCACATCATCATTGTTGAGTTCAAGTATCTCAGAGTCTTGTTCACGGGTGATGGGATGCACCGGCGGATTGGTGCAGCGACACCAGTATTGCTGATGTTGCACTGGACCGGACGCTCTCAATGTACGTCCCAACCCTCACCTCTGGTCACGACCTTTGGGTACTGACCAAAAGAATGAGATCGCGAATACAAGCGACTGAGATGAGCTTCATCTAGGCTCAGCCTTAGAGATAGGGTGAGGAGTCAAAAGGAGCCAGCTGAGATGGTTTGGGCATCTGATCAAGATGCCTCCTGAACGCTGAGCAAGGTGGTCCAGATGTCCGAATCTCCAGCAACGTTTTCCAACTGCACCGTCACTTCTAAACAAGACCCCAAGATACTTGAACTCCTTCACCTGGTTGCAGCAAATGACTCCCAAGTCGACAGGAGGAATCCACCGTTATTCAGTGTTTGAATGAAGATATGATTCATCAAAACCGTTCCCACCTGACTTCCCTGGTGAGTTTACCTTAGAGGCTTGGACGGAGTGAGAGCTGCAGGTGACCAACCAGACCGTCCAGGCGTTCACCGGCAGGCCGAACTAGAGGTTAAAATTTCAGCAGGAGTTTTAGTTTCGTCTTTTGTTATCAACAGTTTTTATTTTAGGACGAGACACTACAAACAACAAAACTGACGATTTTACCATCAACCTGCTAATAACCGGCCAACTTACCAGGAAGTTTATGGCCTCCACGATGAAAAATACGTTGACTCCGTATGTAGAGGAGGGACACGGGTTCCAGTGAACCTCCTCAGAGGAGGTGCTGTTTGAGGAGTTCATCCTCACTGAATACAAACATCATCATCATGTGTCTCATCGCCAAATACAGAAAACAAACTGAAACATCATGAAAACTCAGATATGTTGAGACTACAAGTGAACTCAAAGATATCAGAGATCTCAAAAACCACCAAAACCCACCAAGACATTTCATACCCCACATACGACCACAGATCCTCCTGCCTTGTTGACTTCTTTAAATCCTGATGAACATTTGTATTCATTTGAATTATCCACACCATCCATCAATCGTTAGCGTTAACAATTCAAAGCTGTCCCTCACCTGCGTCCTCAGGGATCTCCGTGGACAGATTGCTTCAATGCAAACCAGCGTTGCAGTAATATTAGCCCACACACACACCTGTATTTACAGTGCACACACTCGTTTAATATCTATTATGTGGTATTCAAAACTCTACATTAGTGCAGCACACGGATGTTTTGCATGAAAGTTCTGCCCCCTGCATCACGCACACTGGACTGAAGTGACCTGTGAAGTTATTCTGAATGGCAGAAAACCTCATGACCGCTCAACTCTGAGGCGTTTTATCTCATTTGGATGACGTGCCGTGTTTTATCAGAAGCAGAGTTGAGATTTGATTGAACTTCACCAACTCCAGCCAGACCGCCATCCACACGATCCCTCTCAATGGACTTCAGGCGACCCAACGACAAGTCAACTGCCTGGTTATGAACACCTGTTCACTCACCTGTCGGTCAGAACTGTAGATGAGAGGTGGAACATCTTCCCCTGATTAAACTCTTCTCAAAGGAAGACGACCTGAGAACCTTCACAAACATAAAAAATAAAATATATTGTGGAGCTTCGATCCCATCAAACAATCGTTTCATTTTCTAATGATGAGAATCAGATTTATTGCTAAGTGCATTTTTATTTATTTATTTGTTTTACTTTTTATATAGTTCTCTGTTTGTTTAGATGTCAGCACAGGTTAACTTCTGAACACAGTTATATCTTCAAGTTCTGTGCAAATGTTTAAAATATTTTAGGTTTTAATTTAAATTGAAATCTATCTATCTATCTATCTATCTATCTATCTATCTATCTATCTATCTATCTATCTATCTATCTATCTATCTATCTATCTATCTATCTATCTGTCTAAGTTGGACATGTGGACTTATGGAGACTCATTATGGAGCCAGCCTCTAGTGGCCGTTAGAGGAGCTGCAGTTTTCAGATGTATGACTGATCACAGTCAGTGTGACATCAGCATGATTTGAATAATTACAACAGTTTGATTTGAATAATTACAACAGTTTGATTTGAATAATTACATCAGTCTGATTTGAATAATTACAACAGTTTGATTTGAATAATTAATTGATTGGCACTGAGCTCGCGACAGAGTCGGACGGAAAGGTTCCATGACGTGTTTCCGGTCGGACTGTTTTTGTGGACGGAGCGGTGTACCTTGAACTTCTTCTTCTTCTTGTCATTGTTGTTGTTGTTGTTATTGTTGTTGTTATTTATTTAAATCAATAATCGATGGTTCATTAAGTTTTAATTATGTCTCATTATAATAGCTTCCTGCGTCGCGCGCCTCCCGCCTTCAGGCGGTTGTCGCGCGCAGAGAGCTGCGTCAACTTCAGGGCTGCGCCGGTTAGCTCGGCGGCTAAAGCTAACGTCCTCTGTCATGAAGACACCAGGACCGGAACCAGGACCAGGACCAGGACCAGGACCAGAGCCGGCTCCAGGTGTTACACGAGCTCTGCCAGGACGGAACCGGTCCGGATCGGCTGTGCTTCCGGGTTCTGGGGGGACACAGCCAGCTCAGGTACAGCTAACAGTTAGCATCATGCTAATCAAAGTTTGATTTTCCTCTGACGTCACCTGAGGCAAACCGCGTCATAAACATTTACAAATATTTATCTGTTGTTAAAGTAGCTACAGAGACCAAAACTGTTTTTGTCCCAGGCTGTAAACATGTTTATTTCTGCTGTGAAGTTGGACATTTGGACATGGGGACTTATGGAGACTGACTCACTTCTGGAGCCAGCCTCAGGTGGACGTTAGAGGAACTGCAGCTTAATTTACCAGCCAGCTAAAACAAGCTAACAACGAGCTAACAACGAGCTAAGACAAGCTAACAACGAGCTAACAACGAGCTAAGACAAGCTAACAACGACTTAAAAAAATGAGCTAACAACGAGCTAACACAAGCTAACATAAGCTAAAACGAGCTAACAACAAGCTAACAACAAGCTAACAACGAGCTAACACAAGCTAACAACGAGCTAACAACGAGTTAACACAAGCTAACAACGAGCTAACAACGAGCTAACATTGAGCTAAAAATGAGCTAACAACAAGCTAACATAAGCTAAAACGAGCTAACAACAAGCTAACAACGAGCTAACAACGAGCTAACACAGCTAACAATGAGTTAACATCGAGCTAACAACACGCTAACACAAGCTAACAACGAGCTAACAACAAGCTTAGACAAGCTAACAACGACTTAAAAAAACGAGCTAACAACGAGCTAACAACAAGCTAAGACAAGCTAACAACGACTTAAAAAAACGAGCTAACAACGAGCTAACAACAAGCTAAGACAAGCTAACAACAACTTAAAAAAACGAGCTAACAACGAGCTAACACAAGCTAACAACGAGCTAACAATGAGCTAACAACGAGCTAACACAAGCTAACAACAAGCTAAGACAAGCTAACAACAAGCTAAGACAAGCTAACAACAACTTAAAAAAACGAGCTAACAACGAGCTAACAACGAGCTAACAACGAGCTAACACAAGCTAACAATGAGCTAACAATGAGCTAACAACAAGCTAACACAAGCTAACAATGAGCTAACAACGAGCTAACAACAAGCTAACACAAGCTAACAGCGAGCTAACAACGAGCTAACAACAAGCTAAAAACAAAAGTACCTCTGTGGTAAATGAAGTACCACAAGCTGCAGTTCCTCTAACGTCCACTTGAGGCTGGCTCCAGAAGTGAGTCAGTCTCCATATGTCCCCATGTCCAAATGTCCAACCTTTAAAAAATAAAGTATCAGGATTGAGACGTGTGTGTGTGTGTGTGTGTGTGTGCGTGTGTGTGCGTGTGTGTGCAGTGCCTCAGCTGATCTACAGTGGGAAGCTGGACTTCCTGGTGTTTGACTACCTCAGTGAGATCACCATGTCTCTGCTCACCGCCGCCAAAGCCAAGATGCCCGTGAGTCTCTCGCCGTTACGTCTCCGTGTCGCTGCGCTCAGAGGTCAAATGAGTGCTAGCTGGTTAGCATGTGGCTAACGTTAGCACGTGTTGTCTTGTAGAATCTGGGTTACGCTCCGGACTTCGTCCAGGTCGCTCTGGCTCCGTTCATTAACGACATCCAGCGGAAAGGTGAGTCGCAAACCGCCGGGACAGAAATGAACGCCATTGGTTGACTCGTTGTTGCCGTGGTAACCGCAGACTGACAGCTGTGCTGTGCTGAACGTGCACAGGTATCCGCGTGGTCAGCAACGCCGGAGGCGTGAACCCTCTGGCCTGCGCCGACGCCATACAGGAAGTCATTAAAAAGGCTGGCCTGGACCTCAAGGTCGCCGTGGTGACCGGCGATGACCTCATGCCCCATGTAAGGTTACCGTAGCAACAGCGTTACATCATCATCTTCAAGCAGACACACTGACGTCTGTCTTCTCCTTGTGTCCTCTCCTTGTCTCCTCTCCTTGTCTCCTCTCCTTGTCTCCTCTCCTTGTGTCCTCTCTTTGTCTCCTCTCCTTGTGTCCTCTCCTTGTGTCCTCTCTTTGTGTCCTCTCCTTGTGTCCTCTCCTTGTCTCCTCTCCTTGTCTCCTCTCCTTGTCTTCTCTCCTTGTGTCCTCTCTTTGTCTCCTCTCCTTGTGTCTTCTCCTTGTGTCCTCTCCTTGTCTCCTCTCCTTGTCTCCTCTCCTTGTGTCTTCTCCTTGTGTCCTCTCCTTGTGTCTTCTCCTTGTCTCCTCTCCTTGTCTCCTCTCCTTGTGTCCTGTCCTTGTGTCCTCTCCTTGTCTCCTCTCCTTGTCTCCTCTCTTTGTGTCCTCTCCTTGTCTCCCCTCCTTGTGTCCTCTCCTCGTGTCCTCTCCTTGTGTCCTCTCCTTGTGTCCTCTCCTTGTGTCCTCTCAGAGAAAGAGTCTGTCTGAAGTGAGGACGGTGGACGGCAGCAGACAGCAGTTACCTCAGGCTCTGCACAGTATGAACGCTTACCTCGGGTACGAGCACGCTCACACAGGTAAACTTAGGAAGTCTTCCCCGTCACTCCGTGACATCGAACCTCTCTGTGTCGATCAGGGCTCAGCCTATCCGGCGCTGTCTGGATCTCGGGGCGGACATCGTGGTGACTGGACGCTGCGTGGACAGCGCCGTGGCTCTGGGGCCGCTCATGCACACGGTACGTTTAATATAGAAATATATATTTCCATCAGATTTCCATAGTTTGGCTGCTGTGATGGTGAAACTGAGACAAAGTCTGAATTAATTTATTGTTTACTTACTTGTGTGTGCACGCATGAGAGATAATTAACCAGGGAACCGTCACACCTCCCTCCATAGGAAATACAAAACATATCAAATATCAAGAAACAAAAACGTGTGGTCAGCATCTCTAAAGTGAGGGTCCTAACAGAGTCTTTATTTTCAGATCGACCGAATGATCCCCACATGGTTCTATGCTCGGACCGCTTCAGTTTAGAAATGCTCCGAGGCCGTTTTTTCCCCCGATACCGAGTCCTGATCCGACACCAGTATGTCATTAAAAAAAATAAAAAAATCATACTACGCCTGCATGACTGTGATATGATCATCATCAAGAACTGCGCCAGAGCTTAACGGAGCTAACCAGTAAATAGATTACTAGTTTAGTAAATTACGCAGTATCGGATCGGTGCCTGGACTCCAGTAGTCGCCGATACCGATGCCAGAATTCTCGTCCGTATCGGTGCAATTTCCAATACTGGTATCTAGGCCTGTGTTGAAAAAATGAATCGATTTGCATATTAATTCCTTAAGATCGATTCGTACATCCAAAGATGGATTTAGTTAAATTATAATTTTAATACATTTTGAACCCCACTAGTCGCGTCGTTGAATTGAGCGACGCTACGGCGTCTCACGCACGCGAGGTGCGTTCAGCGGCCGTCGGAATGACTATGATGCGTTCATGAACGTGGGGAGAAATGGAAAAAAAGAACACTCAAGGAAAACTCTGCAACTACCAGCCACTTCTGTACGTTCGCTTAAAATAACCGAGGCGATTGCGGGTTACATTTGCAAAGATACGCGCCCGTATTCACGGAAAAACGGTTTTAATGACACTAACCCGAATCGAGATCGGATCGGATGTTGATAATCGATTCTCAGTCTTGAGAATTGGAATTTGAATCGACTGGTATCGGAACAACTCTACTTCTGTTCAGCTTATACACGCTTCCTTTAGGGAACATTATTAGGTATCACTTTATTAACATTCAGTGTATGTAGATGACACTCGCTTATATTTATTGATCCTGTGGCGGCAGCTTTCCATTTAAACTGCAGTTTAAATGAAAAGCTGCCGCCACAGTTAAGTCAACAGAAAATACCGGAGCCTGTCACCCTCTTTGGCCCAAAAATCCCGCCAATTACCAGAACTAAAGGTGACCTACAAAGGTGTGCGATCTAAACATGAGGGATTTTTGTTGTTGTTGTTGCAGTTCGGCTGGGAGAAGACCGACTACGACCTGCTGGCAGCTGGGAGGTAACACATGAACACACAGAGCGTTTGAACAAATGCTAAGAAACACAAGTGTAATTTATGTGTGTGTGTGTTATAGTCTTGCAGGTCACCTGATCGAGTGTGGCGCTCAGAGTACAGGTGGAATCTTTACGGACTGGCACAAAGTTCCCGACTGGTGAGACACAACACTGAGCATGAAGGGTTCGTTCGCTGATGTTTAAAGCTGCAACCTTCCAGTCCAGCAGGGGGCAGCTTCATTCAGTCTTCAGTCAGTTTTATGACCTCAGTGACCGTTTCCTCATGAGTTCATGGTCTCAGTCTGTAGTGTCACGTCTTCTTCCACACTGCCTGGTGTTCATTTAGTAGATTATGTTTCATTTAGAGTGGAACAGACGATAAAGCAGGGTCACTTCTGACTCCAACAAACCAGGATGGAAGCAGCCACAATGGCAAACCTGAGCCATGCCATTTTTTCGATCGATCGATACCGATCCTGATACTTGTGCTGTGGGTTTCAGCCGATACCGAGTCCTGATCCGACGCCAGTATGTTATAGAAAAAATCTTTTTAACACAAGTTGCTGGTGTGGAAAAACCAGGATGGAAGCAGCCACAGTGCCAAAGAGTGCAGAGGTGACCAATCGTCTTCTTTGTTTGGCTCTCAGGGACAACATGGGTTTCCCGGTGGTCGAGTGTTCCAGCGACGGCTCCTTCGTTCTCTCCAAGCCGCCCAAAACCGGCGGCCTCGTCTCTTTCGGCACGGCGGCGGAGCAGCTGGTGTACGAGATCGGCGACCCGCGGCGGTACCTGCTGCCCGACGTCATCTGCGACTTCAGCCAGGTGGTCATCAAGGAGGTGCCAGGTACTGCACACACATCCAGAGTCAGCACTGAGGACACGACCACCGGCTGAACTGCTGACTGTTTCTGTAACCTTTAAACACTTCTCAGGAAGCCGTAAACAAAGCCGACCCCTGACTGAACTCTTATTCAGCTATTTCTGTTTTATTTTTCTAGTTTTTAAAACTAAACATGAACCCGTAACCCGGTTTGAACCCGTCTAGAGCTCTGCTCAAACGTCTAACGGTCGCATGAACTTCCCCCGATCCTTCGCTGAACTCCTCCTCACTGATAACAAACTCCATATGGTAATTAATTCAGTGTGTTTTTGGTTTGTTCGGAGCTTCAGCTGGTCGAGGTGGTGGGAGGCATCGACACCGCCAGACTTTTGGCACTCTGCTCACGCTCATTATTCACTCTGCGGCTGTTATGTACACATACAAACCAAATATTTTACGACCTCCAAGTCTTACATGACTGCAGCACGACCCGGCCAGCGCTCCACAAATATATCATGACCTACATCAGCTCTGTCAGCACAGTCACCTCAAGTCAGTAAGAAATCAATTAAAACTCCCCAATAAAGACTTTTCAGGTACTTAACGTCGTTGGGAGGGGAAGGTTTGGAATCGCTGACTTTGAGTCGCAGATAATTCAGCCTCACACGAGCGCTGAGTATCTGACTGGGTTTCACAATGTGGGAGTTCTGGATCAACACTGGAGCAGAAAGTCCGCTTCAGAGGAGGGACGTGAACTTTCAGCTGCTGCTTTTGTAGAACATGTAAATATTTCAGTCTAATTGAGCTTCAGTTGAACTCTTCAGCCTCTCCCGACCACTCCGTGACCTCCTGCAGGAGTTTATTTTCTAACACCATGGCGCCGGGAACGGGAACCAAAGATGAACTGGTGACGGCGGGTATGTTGTCCGGTTCAAGCAAGGGTGAGCTGAGCATTGCGTGATGGTTTGAGGACACAGAGAGTCAGAGACTTCCTCTTTGTATCTTTAAAGATAGCAGGGTCATGTGGCGGTTACACGGTTACTTCCTCCTCGTTGTCCCAGGTTGATCCTTGACGTACGGCCGCAGAGCGAGCGTGTTCAGGCAGATAAAAGCCTAAAAAGTAGAACCACAGTTGTGTTTGTAGTCCTAAGTATCAATAAAATCTTTTAAATCAGAAAAACAGAAGTCATATGCACTTCCTTTATGTTTTTTTTGTTCACCAAACTTCTTCGATAACTGAAGATTCAAACTAATATTTAACATTTTGTGTCTTTATGTTCTTTATTTGTTCTTTATTCCCACCAAGTGGAATTATTCTTTTGGTACATTTCTGGGGATGTGGCCCTGTGATGTGATGTTTTTGGTTTATGTTCTTCTGTCGTGAGTTAGTGGCTGCATAGTTGGGTCAGTCGAGAAACTGTGTGTGTGTTTCAGGTGCAGACGGAGGCGCTGTCAGAGTGACGGGGGCCAAAGGCTTCGCTCCGTCGCACGACTACAAGGTGAACAACAGTCATCGTTTCAGTTCGGACTCGCACGAATCGGCTTCTTGAATATGTTCTTCCTCACCAGGTGTGTGCCACCTACATGGACGGTTTCAGGGCGACGGCAGTTTGTCCGGTCGGCGGTCTGAGAGCGGCGGACAAGGCTCGACGGACCGCCGACAGCCTCATCAAACGGTGTGTGTGTGTGTGTGAACGAGGAAGGACTTCCTGTGTGTGGATGGGTGTGTCCTCTGAGCTTTCTTCTTCTTGACTTCGTGTTTGCAGGTCGAAGCGCATCTTTAAGCAGTTAGGGCTGGACGACTTCAGCTCTGTCAACATCCAGGTCCTCGGAGCCGAGGACACGTACGGCGCCGGCGCTCGCAGGACGGTAACAGGCAAACTCAACAAATACGACCCCACACACACCAACTCTCTCCTCTGTCTTCTAACGGAAACGTTTCAGGCGCTTTAATGCCAACACACAACCGTAGTACTGACCCGTAACATTCAACATCTACGACAGACGACGTGTCACACATTCAGTATAACCCTACACCTTCATCACCTCGTTAACTCAAAGCTCTGACCAAAACCGTCTCTGAACGCGAGTCTGTCTGAGTTTAACGATTAAATTAGCAAAATTAAAAACGACATAAATCCACCAACCGCCAAACAGGCTCAGCCAATCAGCGATGAGCGTCTCACCAAAACACGCCGTACATCGCTGAGCTCTGACAGATCCAGCGTTGTACCGTTTCTGTTTACGTACTCGAAACAACAAAAGTTAAAGATGAGTTTGATAAAACAGTTCTCACCGCAATAATCCTCCGTCCTCGGGTCGGGGTCAGACTTAATCTTGTGTCACGCCTCCCAGTTTGACACAAACTCTGTCTCCTAACAGAACCGGGTCGAGGTCGGAGTTAATCCTGTTTCACGCCTCGAACCTCTCACACAGCTCTTTGTTTCTCTTCGTTTTAACATTTCTCTCCACGTCTCTTCACCAGCTCTCCCTCCTCCTTAGTTAAAAAGAACAGTGTACACGTACACCACATGGACATTAATATATATATATATATTATATTATATATATATATATGTACTCTGTATATAATTTATTGTCTGGTTTGTGTGTGTGTTCGGACTCCGAGAGGCCGTCCTCTGGATGGCCGTGCACACAAACAGAAGAAAGCTCTTGAATTCTTCTCCAGAGAAATCGCGTCTGCAGGAACCGGCATGGGTACGACAGCAACAACTCTACGCCTACATACCCACATGCTACTCAGCACCAGCAGTCGGACAGACGTTCTGAGCTTCTAGCTGAGGGGCAGCTACAGACGCCAAACAAATCTGATCAACTACGGCTCGTTACGCTGTCGAGGAAATGGCTCGTAAATGGTAAATTGGTAAATTGTAATTGGATGAAACGCTCCCCCTGACGGTTTTGACAGATTTAGTAATATCCGACAGCAGTACAGCCAGTTCTGTCTTTTCAGGGCTCTGCTTCGCTCCCTCTCTTCCTTTCTCTTCTTAGCTTCCTCCATCAACGTCTCTTCACTCTCTGCTCCTCTGCCATCAGGTCATGATATGGGGGGGGTATAAACGCTAACACTGCCTGCTAGCAACAACGAGCTAACAGCAGCTAACAAACTGAGCTACAACTGAGCTACATCAGCTAACAACTAGCTAACAACTGAGCAAAAACTAAGAGCAACATGCAGCTAACAATAGCTAACAGAGCTAACAGCAGAACTACTGAGTAACAAACGAGTAACGCAGCTAACAACTGAGCTCACATGAGCTAACAGCAGCTAACAGACTGATGCTAACATGAGCTAACAGCAGCTAACAGACTGAGCTAAAAACATGAGCTAACAGGCAGCTAAAGACTGAGTTAACATGAGCTAACAGCAGTAACAGATGAGCTAACCAGACTACAGCAGTAACAAACGAGTAACAGCAGCTAACAGACTGAGCTACACATAGCCTAACAGCAGTAACACACTTGGCTAACATGAGCTAAAGCAGCTAACAGGACTGAGCTAACTGAGCTAACAGCAGCTAACAGACTGAGCTAACATGAGCTAACAAGCACAAAACTGAGCTAACAACGAGCTCAAACAGCGAACAAGACTGAGCTAACACGAGCTACCAACAGCAGCTAACTAACTGAGCTAACAAACTGAGTAAAAAGCAGCTAACAGACTGAGCTAAACGAGCTACAGCAGCTAACTAACACTGAGTAACAAAGCTAACAGAGCTAACAGACGCAGCTAACATGACTAACAACAGCTAACAAACTGGAGCTAACATGAGCTAACAGCAGCTAAACAGACTGAAGCTAACATGAGCTAACAGCTAACACATGAGCTAACAGAGCTAACAGCAGCTAACAGACTGAGCTAACATGACTAACAGCAGCTAACGCAGCAACAGACAGCCAACATGAGCAAAGAAAACAAGTAACAACTAGCTACAGAGCTAACAGCAGCTAACCGACTGAGCTAACGTGAGCTACCAGCAGTACAACTTGAGGCTAACCTGGCTAACCAGCTAGACTGAGCTACCCGACCTGAGCTAAATGAGCAACAGCAGCTAACAGACTGAGCTAAACACGAGCTAACAGCAGCTAACAGACTGAGCTAACATGAGCTAACAGCAGCTAACAGACTGAGCTAACATGAGCTAACAGCAGCTACAGCTGTCAGCAGTTTACTTCACTGTCCATCATAAACTCTGTAAATCACAGAGAGTTGAGGCGGAGCAGCCGGAGGACATCAGAGGGAAAACCAGAAAACATTTCCTCCATAAAATATGATCCAGTTTCACCAGAATCAGTGAAATAGTTGCTGCTGTGTGACTTAGTGCCGTAAAGCGTTACGTACTTCTCCCGACCCGGAGCCCAAAGTTACATAGAGTGAGAACAGACGTACGGATGACAGAGACACCGTTCAGCTGATCACAGGTCAGAGTGGGTCACCTGATCACAGGTCAGTGTGGGTCACCTGATCACAGGTCAGTGTGGGTCAGCAGGAGGTCACAGACGTCAGTTCATCAGAGGAAAGTTGCTGTTGATTTATTGCGGTCAGAAATATTCCGGTATCTTCTTCCCATCACGCAGAGTACAGAGGGAGTTATTCTTTGGCCGGCTGCCGGCTGTGTGTTGCTGCAGATAAGGAGGGTCGTGACCTCCTGAACCAGATTTGGATTTTTGTTTATGGTGACAAGTTCAGCCGTACCACACACTCAGCATGAACTCTGCGTGACTCCTGGGAGGCTGCTGATTCATGCTGTCAGTGTTGTTGAACTGAAAAGTCGGAGAGCTGAACTCAGACCAGCTGCTACACCTGCTCAGACCACAGATACTTTCGATTTTCTGTGCTGTGCTTCACCTCTTTTCTCACTCCTCTCTTCTACACAGCTCCCGGACTGACCGGCATCGTCGGCGGACGACCCAGAGTGTGAGTAATTCTCGACTAATACGAGTGTCGCAGGTGTCAGTCCTCTAAACATCTGGAGAACAGCTGTCAGATCATCGTGTCATATTTTCATGTCTTCCTTCTCTCACTGTCGTTTCCAGATCTCCTGTCCTGAAGCCGTTTTTCTTCTTACAGCCCAAGTCTGAGCTGAAGGTGAGTCCGACTCCGAGAAGAGAAACAAGCTGTCTCAACAGTTCCTATGGAACTTGGACGAGTTGCAGAAAACAAAAAACTCTGCCAACCAAGAATGTTGTATCTGGGTTTCATTAGCTTCAAAGTGTGGATGTATGGAGAGAGCTGGATACAGCGATGGAGGCGTGGAAGATAAGAAAGTTTGGTGTTAAATTACCTGGATCCTCCAGATATGCTTCAGCATAGTGGAGCACGATGGTTTCAGTATTCCCATCCAAAGTTGTCCAAATATGTGATGTTTTTGCCGTCCTCTGCAACCCAATTTCCAACCGTATTTTATTGACTATGCTAAGCTTACCAGGGCTAACAAACTGAGCTAACATTGACTAACAGCAGTAAGTCAGGAGTTCAGAAAGTGTTCAGGAGCCTCTGATGTCTGATGCTGTATTATTTATTGACGCTTGGCCAAGGAGAATTAGAGACACTCTCAAAGTTCATCAGAAGTGCCTGAGTCGGTCTCACATTCTGCCCAACTCATCCTGGTGGATCGACTTTAAACCCCAAGATAACACCACAAATACTACACGCCCAGAATGAGTCACAGAGAATGTCTTTACCCATGGAGGTGTTATTGTCAGCATGTTCTAGTCTGGAGACACAGATGTCTGTTTACGCAGATTGGACCGTCAACAACAAGCTATCTATTATGTCTATGAAGGCAGCAACAGGTCTCTGTGACCCTGGACACCACAGTGTTGAGATAGACTGGCACCTACTGTTCCCAACCAAAGCCAAACAACTAATACTGCTGAGGACCTCGAGACCCACACGGGACCTCGAGACCCACACGGGACCTCGAGGCCCACACGGGACCTCGTGTGATCTCAGGAGTTAACGTTAGCCAACAAACTGTGCTAACGGAAGCTAATTGCTTACTGTACCTAGAACATTTTTCATGTTTATGTTTTGGATGACATCGATCGGATTTCCAATGATTTTCTGTCCTTCCGCAATCATTCGTTGTTGACGTCACTGCAGGTGGATGTTCACGTCGCTGGAAACCTGGTGGAGTCTCTTGTGGGGTCAGGCGCAGACACACCTGAGCAGGAAGACCCTCCTGCCTCAACAGAGGACGTACCTGACAGAGGTAACCAAACTTCACACCCGATGGAGTCAGTTTAACCCGTTTGGATTAGTTTCATCAGTCTATGGTTACCTGCAAGCCTTTTCAAGGATCCTTGAGTGGGCTCTAAGGACTCAAGTTGTCTTAAAGGGTTACAGAAGTCTATAAGGGAAGCACAAATGGTCATTGAGGGTTCTGGTCAGAACTTTAACGATCTTTTAACGAGGTTCCAGGGGTCCTTGAAGAGTTTTCTGGAGCTCTGGAGGAGGTACCAGAGGTCCTTGATGTTCTCAAATGAACCTTGACAGGGTTATAATGGAGTATGGGCTCGAGTGGTTCAAGGGGACTCGAGTCGTCCTTGTGTAGGCTGTGGGAATTCATGAAGGGTTTTCAGGTGTCCTTGGGAAGGTTCAGCGGAGCTTGAATGGTCCTTTAGGGGGGGGCTCTGTGGGTCTTTGAGGGCGCACAAATAGTCCCTGACAAGGCATGAATGGTGCTTTAAGGGTGGTTGCAAGTGGTTGCCATGGCAACTGCATTAGTTGTGTCCGCGGCACTGATTGGCTAATCGTTGAATCCTGGAATACTTCTTCAGCAAACGTCCGTAAAGCGGGCAGAGGTCGCACAGCTTCAGTCCTGGACTAAATCTGGAGCGTGCTCCCATCGTCTTGATGGTCCAGTGGTCGTAAAACTCAAATGTTTCATATTATCAGAGTTTTTTTTTAGCTTTGGCATGCAATCATGTGAACAGCACCAACAACCAATAGGGACTCTCTGTGATGCGCCTTGGGTTAGTTCAACAGTCAGTTAACTGCTGATAGAGCTACAGTTACCTGCACTGGTTCGGAAGCCTTTCCAGTGATCCTTGAGTGGGTTCTAAGGCCTTTTTTAAGGGCCTTGAATGATCTTTTAAGGAAGTCTCAGGGGTCCTTGAATAGTTTTCTGGAGTTCCTAAAGTATCCGTCTGAACCTGTTGTCGACGCCGATATGTAGCCATGGCAACTAACCGGTTTGCTGTTTCTGAACGGCAGCATTTGACCTCCGTACAGGTGGAACAAAAGTGGACAGAAATCGCTGCAGCCAACCAGTTTGTTTTTGTAAATTTCCACCAGGTGCATGATGGGTCTTGTAGTCTGTAAACATTGACTGTGAGAGCCGCAGTCTTTCATCATCTTTAGATGTGAGTGATTTCACGTGTACGGTCAGCATAAGAAGGTCAAATGTCGCTTTTCTCACCACTCTCAGTTCAGAATAATTTATTAATTAATTAATAATTATTATTAACACATGACAGATGCTTCTATATCAGGTCTGTTGTGTGCAGTTACCGATGTCTGCCTGTCGAGGGCGACGTCTTTCCACGTCGACGCTCGGAAAGCGAAATCCACCTCACACCCTGTCCAAAGAGAAAGCACAGAGCACATGATGTGAAAATCAACATGAAGAGCTTAACACACGAAAGACGTACAACTCAAATTCAGATCGTCACGACAACACTGTGTGTGTGTGTGTGTGTGTGTGTGTGTGTGTGTGTGTGTTTCTCCTGAGAAGAACAAGCTGTGCCTCATTTTATCCTTTCACTAACGCCACATTCACACGCTACTGCACAACCCCCACATACAAAACACTGAATGCACACAAAACACACACTCTTTTAGCTGCCTCACACACACACACACACACACACACACACACACACTGACATTCCAGGCTGAAAACAGGAAAGCCTCTCCAATCAGAAAAACCAAACCTTCAAATGAAGGAAGGAACAAAAAAACACGGAGCTGCTGCTTTTAATATTTATTCACCTGGTTTCACTTAAAAAGGTCTCTGAGCGACTTTAACTGTTCGTCCATCGATTTCTGTTCTAATTGTCAGGAAAACACTTTGAATGAGACAGTTTGAAAATGAACGGAGAAAGGATGAAGTCCAGTGTTGCGTGTCGGTTTGTCGAGACATAACGAATGGCGATAATGGACGTACACATCACTGTAATTCATCCCTGCTCACACAGGAATGCAGAGACAGAGATATCTGAAATGAACTGGTGACACACTGACATGAAAGAAAGAGGAACTTTGTTTGTTTGTATAGTAACTTTCATGGAAACATGCAGCCCAGAGTTTAAATAAAGAGACAACATGGAAACTTTATATACATAAATACACATTTTATCAACAAACAGATAAAGTAACTAAAGAAACCTTCAAGAATCCTCATAAAACTTTGACCTACTTTTTATTCAAGTACATAAAAAACACAGCGGTAACGCAGGTACAACTTTTTAAGCAAAGGGTTTAATTCACTTCACGTCATTTTAGAAGAATAATACATGAAGAAAACACACAAAAATACACATTTTAATAAACAAACACAAACCAACCTTAATGTAAACACATCAACTGAATATTTACATATTTATTTATGTATGTATATTTATGTATATATTTATGTATATTTATGTATGTAATATTTACAATATTTACATACAAACAGTGATAAAATAACTAAAGAAACTTTCAAGAATCCTCATAAACTTTGACCTACTTTTTATTCAAGTACATAAAAAACACAGCGGTAACGCAGGTACAACTTTTTAAGCGTATTTAATTCACTTCATTCCCTTCATACATGAGATAAAACATCATTTTAGAAGAATAATACATGAAGAAAACACACAAAAATACACATTTTAACAAACAAACACAAACAACCTTAATGTAAACACATCAACTGAATATTTACATTTTTAATGTGCATGTTTTGTTAATCTGCAGTAGAAATATTTCCTTCATAGATTAACTTAGAATGCAGTCAGTGCGAGTCAAGAAACCAGTGAATCAACAAACAAAACATGAATTCATTTTCGGTAGCCGGGTCATCCTCAGGCGGGTCTACGGTTCCTGCACCTGCCGTACAGTACAGGTAGCCTTCTCACGAGTTTGTAAGTTTCAACATCAAGCCGGCATCGAGAGAAACTGTTGGAGTTTGTGGTGAGACCTGAACATGAGCACAGACAGAGGAGAAATAAAAATGCTTCCAGACCTGAACTGAGAGCGAGCTTTGCATGAGAACAAAACCACCCGCAGTCAAAATCAAACAACATTAAGAGAAACCTGAATCTGTGTTTGCTTCTGTGTTTCATCGCCGTTAGCTGAGCCAAACAAACTCGTTTGAAGGCCGTTTTTTGGTTTTTCTGGTCTTCTGGTGTTTGTCCAGAGCTGCCCAGCGGACGCCACAGCTACAGACTGGAGGAGCTGGCCTACACGAGGAGTGGAGACAAAGGAGACACGGCCAACATCGGTGAGGAAGCACTGCAAAACACTCAGAGGTTCATCAGGAAGTCACGATAACTTGCTAAGGAGCTCAAAGTGTCTTAAACGCACACGTCTTCCTGTTAAAGTGTCCCTACACACACCTAACACAGGAAGTGAAGCAGCATTTTATTTGTCATGAATTAAAGTCGTCTCGTCTTCTTTCTTTCTTTAGGAGTCATAGCTCGTCATCCCCTCTTCTTCCCCTACCTGAAGAAACACCTGACTTCTTCTGTGGTGGAGGAATACTTCTCCCACCTCATCCAGCCGGGGGTGAACAACGCGGTGAAACGGTGAGAGTTGTTGTGAGCTACACCACGTGGACAGATCTTAGAGTAGGTCTGATCTGTTGTCAGTCAGCTGTTGCTGCTGCAGCCACCTCGGCTCCAGCACTTTGTGTCTTCAAGTTTTTAAGTGTACGTTCATGTCGTTGCACTTGTTGTGTCTTGTTTGGCTGGTAGCAAAGTTGTCAACTTGACACTGGGGGTGACAAGTTGCTAAAATACTAATTTCTGTGTGATGATGCTTTAGTATCTTCAGTGACAAATATGAAACCTCAGCAGATCTCGATGAATATGTAATCCTTTATTGACGTTATCTGGGTTTTTTCCCGACTTGTGAAATCAGCTTTAGTCAGGATTGAATGCATCGAAACTATTAAAAAGGAAGTGGTTGTTCTCGTATGTGCACATCGCACTTGAAGCACTTCAACTCCTCCACCCTGCGTTCAGCGATTTCAACAGAACGCACACACGCAAACACACAAACAGCGAGCGAGCAGCAGCAGCGATTAGCGGCTGTGGTCGGTGTAATCGCTGTCAGACGGCAGCCTTCAGCAACGAGACACAACAGAGCAAAAACAAGACGCGCAATCAGAAATTAGTCACGACTGAAGGTTAGCACGACATTCAAACCTCTTCCATATCTGTTTTCTTCATTTGTCTGTTGAGCACGACAGTTACGACTCCTCGTCTGAAACTCTTTAAATTCCGAGGTCACAACAACTTAAATTCCCCCGTGTTTTTCATCGCTGACATATTTTAAACTCATTCCTGATAGACCGAACTTTTATCTCTTCGAGATGCACCGTTCTATACCTTTTCATTCATTAAAAACTCACAGCTGCTGTGTTTAACATCACTCCATTGATAATGGATGTAATGGACGTAATCGGCAACCTGTTGCAGCAACTTCCCAGAGTCTTGTTTGTGCTATGTTGCACTGAAGACTTGTTGATCTAAAGAAACAAAAGCAGTTTAAGAAAACTCTGATGGATCGTTGTCATTATCTTCTGATTAAACATTTAATTGAAAAACATTAATCAGTTGTTTGTTATGCGTCACAGAGTTGCATTGCAGAGCTTTTTGCCCGTTTAATGACATGATGTCTAACAGCTGTTTGCTGTGTCGTGTCCACGAGCATAACTAGAGGGAATCTCGCAACATCTTAACCGTGTTACTGACTCTGTTTTCATCCCCACAAATGCCACACTGACAAAGATTTAACAGAGTGCTGAAGACGCTGAAGGACGGCTGTGGTTTAAACCATTACACTGAAGTCAGGAGAAAACCCACAAGAGAAACCAGGAACACGACTTCCACTGAAAACACCATAAACATTACTGACTGTCATAACCCGCCTCCGAGGTAATCGCCCCGCTATGGCGCAGCAGAGTAGACACAATAGAAGCTTAAAGGTTTGGAGTTGTAACATCCGGAGGCTCTGGAAGCTTCAGTTTGTCTGCAAACAAAAGTATTGATTCTTTTAAGTGCCGTCAGACAAAGACGAGCTTTTCTGCAGGATCACACGAGGCAGCTGGTGGAAGGTAAACCACCGATGAGCTACATGATAAAAAGCCTCGTTGGGAGCTGTACAAAGCTGGAGTTGTTCATGGAATTCTCCTCAAGTACAGAAGTAGAGTAGTTTCCATCGGTTCATGTCTTTAAAATTTATATACCTAAGACTTGAACGGATTCATTTGTAAAACAGCAAATTAACAACATTTTAAATTTTTGTTGCAAATGTAACAAACATGTTTAAATTTTGGACTTCCTCGTAGGTTGTTACCTTCCGACAGATCCAGGCTAGCTCTTTCCACCTGTTTCCAGTCATTGTGCTAAGCTAAGCTAACTCTTGGGAAGAAAGCCAATGAGCTTTATTTCAGAAACGATTTTTCACATACAGGGAATTTGTTTTGGTGTCATCTGTGCATGACGAACATTCTCTAAAGATATAAGAAAGAAAATCAAGTATTAAAAGTATAAGTAATATAAATATATATATGTTTTATTTCCCGAAATGTGAATTCCTGTGAAGTGAGGCGGCATTTTATTTGTCGTAAACTAAAGATTCGTTAACTGTCGCTCGCGCTAAAAAAAATTATTTAAACCTGTTTTGCAATTAAAGTAAAATAATCACATTTTTTTGTATTCAAAATTATTCTACATCACTCCTGCATTAAGACGTTTTTACGACTTGGCTTCAGGCTAAAAATGTCAACCTCATGGTGGCGCTATAGGGAAAAAAAACATAGGACCACCAAAGTCATCAGGATTCATCGTCCTGGCAACACCAATGTCTGCACAAAATCTCAAGGCAATCTATCGAATTGCAATCGAGATATTTCAGTTTGAAAGTTGCCGTTGTGTGTTTCATCACAAAAGTAAACACAGCGTTACGTGTTGTTGAGCTGAAGTTAGACTGTAAGCTCCTCGGTGAACCAGCAGAGGAGCTGCAGGTGTTTAACGTGCAGGTACGACGGAGGATGTTTGTGGGAACGAACGCGTGCAAAGACGGCAGACATGTTTGAGCGATGACTAAGCACGCGGCGCTGTTAGCGATTAGCGTAATGAAGAGTTGGCGGCCGTAAAGCTCGCTGACCTGCGTCTCCTCTCACACCCCGAAACGCCTCCCTGCCGCCACAGACGCTTCATTAGTGCACCTCCAACGCTCGTTAAACCTGCAGGAGGCCCAGACACTCACACACACACACACATTTAACTGCTTACAGACACACACACGCACAGACATTTAACAACTTACAGACACACACACTTACTGGTTTAGCATATGAACCCCCAAATACACACTTTCACTCAACACAGCGTGTTTCCATCATGAACGTTACATAACTAGAAACCGCTTTAACATTAAACCAGATTAAATTGAATCGTTAGACCTTTTGGGGACGCGTCCCCAGAAGGACGACGAGTCCCCGCAACTATGTAAACATCTTTATGTCCCCACAACGTCATTAAACACGCCCACACACATATGCATGCTGACCAAACATGGTTAACCGTAACACACACACACACACAGACACACACAGACATGTTAATGGGTGATTGTGTGCAGTAAACCACCAAACTCACACATGGTGCCAGGCTGTGCTGGCAGGCCTCCTCCTGTGTGTGTGTGTGTGTGTGTGTGTGTGTGTGTGTGTGTGCATTGCCATGGTTAGTGTGTGTGTGTGTTTTTTTTAGTTTTTTGTTTTTTTTAATGTGTGTGTGTGGTTTATAGATACACTCTGCCGGGGATCCACGGCCTCAACTTTGTCCTGCAGAGTTCACTCGGAGGGGGAGGGGTGGCGTCTCTACGCAGCGACCCCCAGGTAACACACACACACACACACACACACACACACACACACACACACACACACACTCTTATTTATTTAGAGAGCTTTTGGGGACCCTGATCTCAAAGTGTGTTTATTTAGAGAGCTTTTGGGGACCCTGATCTCAAAGTGTGTTCACGCAGACGGACAGATTCTTCTGTTTCCTTCCTGCCATGACAGGAAGTAAGTAACGTTTTTTTTGTGTGTGAGTAGATTGCAAAGACTCAGATAGATGCAGGGAAAGTCTCGTGTTGCAGCCGCAGTTACAAACATCACACAGCAGGAACAAAACACAACAGTCCATGTAAGAAAATATTTAGAAATATAGATAAACTCTGAACTTGTGCAAGTCATGTCTTCTCCGACATCAGATTCAGTGTCCCTGCAAACAACAGATGAAAATGTGCATCCAGTCGTACAAATGTGACGTTATGAGAGTTTGCTGTCTCTGATCAGTCCAAACAGCTTAATATAATTTAAGAACAGAGATATCAGTATTGTAGCAGTTAGTTTCGCTTTGAGCGGCAACATCGGTGAAAGCAGTGACCCTGAAACTCAAAGGTTCTGCCAAATGAATGACTCAACGTGTCCTTGGATTTGGTCAGCAAGACATGTCCCGGAAAAACAGTGAAACCCTGCAGAACACACGTGCAAACGTGGCGTTATGAGAGTTTGTTGTCTCTGATCAGTCCAAACTGTCAGAAAACATTTTTGCAGACAGGCGTGACAGTCCGACTTCTCGACCTGTTTATTGCAGCAACATGTTGGCTTCATGTTGCTTCGGTTAAACAGACAGCACACAGATTAAAGACCAATGTTTACTTGGGTTTCATGCATGCTGAAGTTTAGCTTCCCTCCCCTCCGTTGTTACCTCGTGCCTCACACACCGTCACACTCTTTCTTAACTCGACGAAAGCTTCTTCCTCTTTCTAACGTCTCTTTCGTCACCTGCGTTTCCAGTCCACGTCGTGAGGAAGCTGAGCTGATTTAGATTCTGTGTCACAGATGTGCAGGTTCATTACTTTTGCAATATTTCTTATTATGTGTTTATATATAAATATTACACCTATAGAAACATTTAAAACCCAACAAAACACAAAATATTAAGAGCGACTAAACAGTATGAAACCCGTCGTCCTCTTCAACACTCCTTTTTGTTCTCTGTAACCTCCTCGTCCTCCTCCTTCTCGTCCCTCCTTCCTTTGCTCAGACGCTCATGTAAAGTTTTTTACCGCCTCGCTGGAATCCACATCAAAGAAACACACTCATAAAGTGCGAACACACACACACACACACACACACACACACACACACTCTTTGGGCTTTGAGCTGTAAAAATGTGTAAATTCACACACATTAAGATGGAAACTTTTAGTTGTTTTGTCGTTCTGACGCTCTCCTCTCGTTCCTCAGGGTAAAGCTTACGGTCAGATGCTGCTGGACTTGAAGCTGAGAGGATTACCCGACCTCAAATCACTGGTGGACTAAAAGAAAGCGCGAGAGAGCTGTGAGAAACCCGAAGACCACAAGCTTACAGTAGCATTAAATGTATATTCAGATTCATTCAAACCTGCCACCATGAGACTCACAGGAGTTTACTTTACACTACAAACACAAGGAGAGCTTTCAGGAAACTGTCGAGTAAAACGAGAAAGTTTAAACGTTCACATCAGTCGTCTGAAGTCACCACGTCCGTAATCTAAGTAGAATTCAGGGTTCGACACGTGAAATTATTTCAACATTTCAATCTACGTCTGTCGCTGCAGCTCACGGTGCATGTGAGTCGCCTTGTTAAAGACGTGATTAGTATTAAAGGGGCTAATATATGATGTGATTAATTCATTAGTGGCCGTTAATAATGGCAATAGACTTGACTTTGAATCGCACGTTTAACACTCTTTGTGTTATTTGTGTTCAGGCAGCCACGCTTAATATAATTTCAGAACAACGATATCAGTATTGCAACAGTTTCGCTTTGAGCGGCAACATCAATTCACCCATGAAAGAAGTGATCCTGAAACTCAAAGGTTCTGCCAAACGAATGACTCAACGTGTCCTTGGATTTGGTCAGTAAGACATGTCCCTGCAGAACACACGCTTTATCATCTCACACGTTCAGTTTTCAGATGTCAGCAAACATGAAGTTCATGAAGCTTCTGTGAGCTCAAGGCAAAGACGGAGAGAGGTTTTCTGTCCTGCAAGCTCAGACTAGTTGTGGTTCAAGGGAACATTTTTGGGGGGTAAATGTGCATGTTGTCATCACAATCCCGGACTTGAGCACCACACCAGCTTCAGGCGCCCCTGACCTCCAGAGAAGCAGTGGTGGTGGTTTGGGTTTCCCTCGGAGGGTAAACAGAGCATCCACCATGGCGGACGTGGTAGAGGCATCCTCGAGGCCTCAGGTCGAACGGGCGCTGCGCCTGTTTTTTAGCTCGTTCACCTCGACGCGACCCGGCTCCGATGTTCGCCGCCCCGCAGGAATGCGTGCCTCCTTCCACCAAACTGACTCTCTGGCTTTCAGTCTGTTTATCCATAATTGCAAACAGACCGAAAGCCGCAGTCGGAGTCACTCCACAGCTTCCGTCGTGGCTGAAAACTCATCTCACCCACCTCCTCTGAATCATATCGCCCCCTCCTCACGCTGCTGCAGTTGGAGAAGAAAAAATACCTCTTCAACTCTTTCCTGGCGCTTCTCCTTCTCTTTGCAAGGAGGAAAAATGTTCAGCCACCGTTGTTCCGACCCTTGACTCTGACCTCTTTGGGAATCTGGTGATGTTGGTGTTTAATCTTATTTTCTGTGAGCCCCAAACACAGAAAAGAACCACATTAGACAGTCTGCCCCAAACAAAAACTAAACAATGGTCTTCTAAACAGACGTACAAAGAGTTTTACACACAATAACAACATAATAAATGACAGCATACAAATCCCTCCAGACATGAATTGAAAGCAGAGTTGCATGATTATAAATCAGACCAATAAAAAGGGGGACTCACACGGGAAAAATAAAACTCAGCTTTTCTTCGGGATGACGCTGAAGTGGTCAGATTCTCGACTCGAGTGAAGTGTTAAAATCAAAGCTGTAAATTCCCAAAACCCCAGATTAAAACCTCGGTGTCACAATTTAACATGGAAATGTGGGAAAAAAAACACTCCCATCTTATCGATGAAGAAACAACTGGGAAGGGTTCACATCTGTCCAGCATATTGCCGCTTCCCGAAACACCGACCCTGTGAAATATTGGCAACGCTGCGCGTTAATTATTCTGAGGAACTTTGTCCAACTCTTTCTTCAGTCAACCCCCCAGAATAACACATTGTTTGATGTTTACCCAAAGGACTTCATGTAGCCTTGAGTGTGTCGAAAACAGGATTTCTAAACGATGCTTGGTCATTAAGTTGAGCATGTTTTAGTAATTTTAGATGCTCTCTTTTGTCTTGCTTTCCTCAACGAATATTTTGACATAAATTCAGGCGTTTAATGTCCGTCCAACCCCTTGACATCCGTGACATCCTCCTTATGCTCGAAATTACGATGGGTGATTTGACATGTTGTCCAGTAGACTTGCTAAGTCCATGTTATTAGATTTATAATATTCTTTTGTTCAAAATATTGTCAGTTATGACTTTTCGTCCAGGGCCCTCTAGACGAGATACGTTTAACTTTAATGTGCAAAGAAGTATATAACAAATAAACGTAGATCAAAATGAGAAATGTAAATTAGCTTCGATAATATAAAAATCAGAAGAAATTGATGTAATATAAACTTAACTCAATCCATGGAAGAGGTTTTGTTGATGTACTCCCAGATCTCATGGCAATCCATCCAGTACTCATTGATATTTCACTGTGTTTGCCAAAACAACTAAAGGTCCGAGCAGTGAGCCTTGTGGAACGCCACAAACAAAACAACCAATCAAATTTCATCTGTTGGTTTAGTTTTATTATTTTGAGACAACAAATCTGTGCCAAACATCCGTCAACAGATGAAATATGCTGATACTGTAATGTAATTATTACAATAATGCCTCAACCAACCAGCACGGTTCCTCGTCTCGATCATGTTTTCAGGACGTGACGAACTTGCTGTTAGATCGCTGTGTCGGTTTTATTTTTGACACTCTTTTGTCTCTTTTTTAAAAATCAAAGATGCCTCGAAATGCAACGCGTTAACATTCGACGCTCACTTCTGCCTTCTTGTGTACTTTTTTAAAATTCATATCACAGTTTGATTCTTTTGTTTTCTACACATGGAAAAACAAAAAATCACTAAATGCATTTAAACAGTGAGTTGATTTCTGTTTGACTTTGTAGATACTAAACCGAAAAGAGATTAAAAATATTTTTGTGGGCAAAGCTTCGGTCTTATTGTGTGTGTGTGTGTGTGTGTGTGTGTGTGTGTGTGTGCCAGCTTTGTTAACCACTAAAATGTCTCACAGGAAGTCGAGCAGAAGAAGGTGTCGATAGCAAGAACACAGAAACCACTGAGTGTGAGTGTGTGTGAGTGTGTGTGTGTGTGTGTTAAATGACTGTCGATTGTAGGCCCCTTAACATAGATCAGTACACTACAGAGTTCAGAGGAAGGAAATGACTCGTGTGACACCTGATTCCAACCAAACCACCGCAGTTTAACGCGCAGGTTGTTTCGTTCCTCTGAACAGGATGCTGCGTTTTGGTTGCGGTGGTAAATCAACGCAACTTTGTGGGGCAACGTTGGGGTTGAGATTTGCAGTGCAGAGTGCGAGTTGGACTATCATAGTTCAGTCCAGTGAACCAACCTCAGTTTTAATTTCATATTCAACTATTTTTCTGACAAACCAGTGAGGTCAGATTTACGCGTCTACACACTAACACGCATGTCGTCGTTTCTTGTACAGTGAACCCTCGTTTATCGCGGGGGATACGTTTTAAAAATAGTCCGCAATAAACAAAATCCGCGAAGTAAGTTTTACAATTATTCTACATGTTTTAAGGCCGTAAAACCCCTAACCACACACTTTTATACACCTTTTTACACACATTTTGTACAGTACTCCCTTAAACAGGACGCAGAACACAATGCGCGTTCATACTGTACAGTACGCTGTAAAAAAAGCAGTGCAAAATTACACTGATAAAAATCCGCGAAACAGCGAGTCCGCGAAAAATGAACCGCGATATAGCGAGGGACGACTGTATTTCTAATACCAGCTGATGCGTCAGAGAGAGACAGAGCGAGCAGTGGTTGAGTGACAGAAACAATGAATTCGTAGGTTACGTTGCGAACGCGCTGCAGCACAGCTCGGCAGGAATTCCCCACAACACCTGATTTGGTCTGAACAGGAAGCCGCACGGCAGCAGAAGGCGTCGACGGCAACGAGACAGAAACCACAGCCTGTGTGTGCAAACGTACTCGTGTTTCTTACATTAAGGGGACTCCACCGTGAGTCCCCGTAATGTAAATCAGACGTGCACTTTTAGTTTAAGATCTCGAAAGAACTTTATCTGTTCCGAGAGAGATCGAAGCAAAAGGTTGTGATCCATAAATATCACAAAAAAATTATATATATATCCAAAATTTAAATATAAACAAGATCAGAGCCGTTTGAAAAATACTTATAATGTAAATTACAATTAAACATTTTTTAAACAGACGTTTAACTCTTTTAAAAAAATGTAATCTCGATTAAAAGTCCATTTATTTTCTTTCCAGAGCTTTTAATTTTTTTTTGAAAGGAGACTTCAAGTTGTCTCTGTTGTTATTTGGGTGGTCTTAAAAAAAAAAAAATCTCAAAATCTGAACTAATAAAGCATCAAAATAAAAAAAAACAACGATAATAAAATAAAATAGAAGTGTGTGCATGGAGAGATGAACTCACAAACAGCTTCAGCGTCACTCAGGACAAACTGAAGATGATTAACATTCATCACATGTGGACAGCATGGGAACAAGTGTGTGTGTGTGTGTGTGTGTTCATTAATCAGTATGAGCGCTGCATGTCGTCCGTTGAACCGTCCGTCATGACGCCGTCGCCTTTGTGTTGCTCAGACCGATGGACGGCGACACATTCACAGCCCGTCTCGCTGTCTGTCGCCGAAGATAAAGGGAGATAAATGACACGTCGTCCGTCATTATTCTTTCCTCTTTGTGCCGCAGACAAACGCACAAAGACTGTACGGAAGCTGGAGCCGGCCCGCGCCAACGCGACTGTAATGAATTATCGCTTCATCGTTCAGTGTTTGCAGAGATTTGTGTTCTATTGAAGTAATGGTACTAATATCACACCGAGTAACACGCACAGGGAGCCCTAATCGTCTTCAGAACTTCTGCATTTGAAATCATTGACATTAACATGATTTGGAGTAAAAGTGTTGAAACTTTTATTGGACTGAAACAGGATCCAGGATCCAGGATTCGTCTGTCTCTGGCCTTTTGTTTGCTTTGAATGTGGTACCACCAACACAGCACGGTGGGACCATCTAAAGGTTCTGATGGTTCTGTAGGAGGGGACAAGTTCTGAGGTTTGTAGATCGTCAATAGATGTACGAAAGGAACAGTTGGGTTACGGGTAGCCTTGAGAACTTCTTCCCTTCCTATCCAACACGACTGGATCTACACCACCATGTCTTTTCCCATCACCGCTATGCAGATGACACTCAGCTGTATCTGTCATGTCCTCCTGAGGACCCTGGTCTCTGAATGTCTCTCAGATATCTCCACATGGATGAAGGAACATCACCTCCAGCTGATCTCTAACACTGACGACAAAGCAGTCTCTGGTTCCTGAGCGTCCTCACACAGACAGATGTTACCTCCTCCTGGCCACCTGTCCTCTCAGGACAGTCCAAACTTTTCTGTCTGTTGTCCCCGTTGGTGGAACGTCCTACCAGTTCCTACAGATCAGGGGCGTCCCTCTCTACCTTCACAGACCTCCTGAAGACCTCCAGCTCTGCAGAGAGGACCTCCTCTACAACACTACCAATAGCTGGACATGACACATCTGTCCTCTACAGCTGGACATGACACATCTGTCCTCTACAGCTGGACATGACACATCTGTCCTCTACAGCTGGACATGACACATCTGTCCTCTACAGCTGTCACTGTGCCATGATTGTTTCCCTTTTCGTTCAGCTCAGTGACTGAATGTTGGTCCTGCACGGAGGTCTGATGTTTCCAGCAGACGCCGACGCTCTGAAAAAGGACAAACGAAGGACAGACTGAGGACTTAACGTGGAGACAAAGAGCTGCATTTATCAGCTGACGGATGGATGCTAATTTAGTTTTTGTTTGTAATAAACTGCAGGTTTTAAGTCCCAGATCTCCTCCCACAAACCTGCTGGAGAGCATTAACACACACACACACACACACACACACACACACACACACACTCGTCACTCAGCTTCATTCACCTTTTTACTGCCGCTCAGTCGGGGTCACATCAACACACATTCAGCAGCCAAAGCTCATCTTTCTACAGTCATTCAACAGCAGGGGGGAGGTGTGTGTGTGTGTGTGTGTGTGTCCATAATCTACCCTTAATCCCCCATAATCCTCTTCTTCTCCTTTTAAAGGAAAGCAGGGTGAATGAGTGAGTGACACAAATGAGAAGCAGCTTCACTGAAACAAACCAGTGAATTTACCCATCATGCTCGGGGAGTGGCGTCCCTCCAGCAGCATTCAGAAACTTTTGGACGAGTTTAAAGACGTAAAGACGGAGGAACAACGGACAGAGCTTCAGTTAGAGTCCTGGGAAAAGTCTCAGACTTTACCAGGTTTGTGGGGACGTCTCAGAGACTACGTCCAGGTTTTAGACAGTCTGTGGGGACGTCTCAGAGACTACGTCCAGGTTTTAGACAGTCTGTGGGGACGTCTGAGAGACTACGTCCAGGTTTTAGACAGTCTGCGGGGACGTCACAGAGACTACGTCCAGGTTTTAGACAGTCTGCGGGGACGTCACGGAGACTACGTCCAGGTTTTAGACAGTCTGCGGGGACGTCACAGAGACTACGTCCAGGTTTTAGACAGTCTGCGGGGACGTCACAGAGACTACGTCCAGGTTTTAGACAGTCTGCGGGGACGTCACGGAGACTACGTCCGGTTTTAAGACAGTCCTGTGGGGGACGTCAAAGACTACGTCCAGGTGTTCCCGAAGGTCGTGGGGACGTCACATGAGACTAACGTCCAGGTTTTTTAGAAGTAGAAGAACAGTCTGTGGGGACGTCAGTAGCTACGTCCAGGTTTTAAAAAAATAAATTAAAGACAGTACTGTTGGGACGTCAAGACTACGTTCCCAAAAAAGGTTTTCGTCACCGTCACCCCGTCAAGTCCCTGTGGGGACGTCACGGAGGACTACGTCCAGGTTTTAAAGCAGTCTGTGGTGACTTCAAAGACCTACGTCAAGGTTTTTCCGTCAGTCTGGGGGGGACGTCAGGAGAACTACGTCCAGGGGTTTAAAGAGACAGTCTGCGGACGTCAGGAAAGACTACGGCCAGGGGGTCAGGTTTTAAAGACAGTCTGCGGGGACGTCACAGAGACTACGTCCAGGTTTTATTAAGACATCTGCGGGACTCACAGAGACTAAGTCCCAGGTTTTAAGAACAGTCTGCGGGGACGTCACCGAGACTACGTCCAGAATTTTAAGACAGTCCGGCGGGGACGTCACAGAGACTACGTCCAGGTTTTTAGAACAGTCTGCGGGACGTCTCACGAGACATAACGTCCAGGTGTTATTCAGATAGTCGTGGGGAACGTCACAGAGAACTACGTCCAGGTTTTGATTAGACAGTCGCCCCTTGGGGACGCAGTGAGACCTACGTCCAGGTTGTTGTAGACAGTCTGTGGGGACGTCAAAGACTACGTCCAGGTTTTGTCAGTCTGCGGGGACGTCACGGAGACTACGAGTCCAGGTTAAGACAGTCCGGCGGGGAGTCAGGAGACTACGTCCAGGTTTAGACAGTCTGCGGGGACGTCCAAGACTACGTCAGGTTTTAGACAGTCCTCGGGGACATCCACAGAGACTAGTCCAGGTTTAGACAGTCTGCGGGGACGTCACAGAGACTACTCCAGGTTTTTAGACAGGCGGGGATGCATCGGAGACTAGTCGCAGTTTTTAGAACAGTCTGCGGGGACGTCTCAGCGAGACTACGCATGGTTTAGAACAGTCTGCTGGGACGCACGGAGACTAACGTCCAGGTTTTAGACAGTCTTGGGGACGTCGAAAGACTACGTCCAGGTTTTGACACGTACTATTGGTGGGAGTACAGAGACTACGTCCAGTTTTTAGACAGTCTGTGGG